>NC_091465.1:79740768-80040768 GCF_027789765.1 Dendropsophus ebraccatus | reverse complement strand
TCTGCCGGGATAATGTAGTGAAGATTAGAGAAGAAGAAGATACTTGTACTGACATATACATACCTTTGATCTGTCCGCCTTATGCCATATAGTGTCAGGATACCCGTCCTGTTGGGGTAGTACAAGGTCCTTGCGCTGAGCTGAGCAGACTTCCCAGGATTTCCTAGAACAGCCATGTGTTTCAGTAGGATACGTAGGCGTTATCTGCAGCTTTGTCCTGAAGGGGGCATATGATAACTGTTATTGGGCCTTCCCTCTCTGTAAACCCTAAGATGGTGTCACCCAACCTGTGACTCTTTAACTGTTGCAAACCCTTTGTCTGTCAGGGCATGATGAGAGTTGTGGATTTGCACCAGGTTGCAGGTTGGACCAAACAAGGGAAGGAATTGCTTCCGAAAACCTGATGTCTAAGGGCACAGGAATAATTGGCCCACCGAGAACTCTGGTCTTGTCAAAAGTCCATATGGACCATCCTGAATAAGTGAGAGACCCAGGCAGCACTATAAATACACACTGTCTATGGAGAGAAGTCCATAATAAATCATCCATTATGCATGTTAGTTATTTAGCACACAAAAACATCAATAGCCGGGCTTTCACCAAGATCCTCCTGCGGTGACCCGAGGTGGCCCGCTCCTGAATAATTCATAGGAGGCAGGATTATAGTAAGCTCTGCTACTTTACTTATCTATTACAGGGACATAGGTTAGCGATGTAATAAATTCCAGCAGTCCCAGGGATTACAGATCCATCATTTATTACAGATACACATGAATTAATCATACCAAAGGGATGTGATTGTGGACTTAGTGCGGCGGGAGACACGCAGCCTCACACATGTCCAGCCTCTAGTGTCCTACAGGGATATCATATCACACCCCATAATGGGGAATAATCCCAGGAAAGCCAATGACCTGAGACTCCCGACACCCTGAGAAGGACCAGAGACGGCACCAGATCTGCTTCACTGACATCATTGGGGATGTGATGATGTCACTAGGCCAAAGCCAAGTGCACCAGGATGCAGATGGACCTTCTAAAACCTCCCGCAAACCTGCAAGTTTCGGAGAGTAATGGCCGCCCCATGCCAAAGCTTGGGGTTCTTTAGAAGGGCAGATCCATACTGATGGAAGTGCAGTATATAGACAGGCAGTATATACTGATGGAAGTGCAGTATATAAGAGGCAGTATATACTGATGGAAGTGCAGTATATAAGAGGCAGTATATACTGATGGAAGTGCAGTATATAGGAGGCAGTATATACTGATGGAAGTGCAGTATATAGGAGGCAGTACATACTGATGGAAGTGCAGTATATAGACAGGCAGTATATACTGATGGAAGTGCAGTATATAGGAGGCAGTATATACTGATGGAAGTGCAGTATATACAGTAGGAGGCAGTGCATACTGATGGAAGTTTATATAGGAGGCAGTGCATACTGATGGAAGTGCAGTATATAGGAGGCAGTGCATACTGATGGAATTGCAGTATATAGACAGGCAGTATATACTGATGGAAGTGCAGTATATAGACAGGCAGTATATACTGATGGAAGTGCAGTATATAGACAGGCAGTATATACTGATGGAAGTGCAGTATATAGGAGGCAGTATATACTGATGGAAGTGCAGTATATAGGAGGCAGTACATACTGATGGAAGTGCAGTATATAGACAGGCAGTATATACTGATGGAAGTGCAGTATATAGGAGGCAGTATATACTGATGGAAGTGCAGTATATACAGTAGGAGGCAGTGCATACTGATGGAAGTTTATATAGGAGGCAGTGCATACTGATGGAAGTGCAGTATATAGGAGGCAGTGCATACTGATGGAATTGCAGTATATAGACAGGCAGTATATACTGATGGAAGTGCAGTATATAGACAGGCAGTATATACTGATGGAAGTGCAGTATATAGACAGGCAGTATATACTGATGGAAGTGCAGTATATAGGAGGCAGTATATACTGATGGAAGTGAAGTATATAGGAGGCAGTGCATACTGATGGAAGTGCAGTATATAGGAGGCAGTATATACTGATGGAAGTGTATATAGGAGGCAGTGCATACTGATGGAAGTGTATATAGGAGGCAGTGCATACTGATGGAAGTGCAGTATATAGGAGGCAGTATATACTGATGGAAGTGTATATAGGAGGCAGTGCATACTGATGAAAGTGTATATAGGAGGCAGTGCATACTGATGGAAGTGCAGTATATAGGAGGCAGTGCATACTGATGGAAGTGCAGTATATAGGAGGCAGTATATACTGATGGAAGTGCAGTATATAGGAGGCAGTATATACTGATGGAAGTGCAGTATATAGGAGGCAGTATATACTGATGGAAGTGCAGTACATAGGAGGCAGTATATACTGATGGAAGTGCAGTATATAGGAGGCAGTGCATACTGATGGAAGTGCAGTATATAGGAGGCAGTATATAGGAGGCAGTGCATACTGATGGAAGTGCAGTATATAAGAGGCAGTATATACTAATGGAAGTGCAGTATATAGGAGGGAGTATATACTGATGGAAGTGCTGTATATAGGAGGCAGTGCATACTGATGGAAGTGCAGTATATAAGAGGCAGTATATACTAATGGAAGTGCAGTATATAGGAGGCAGTATATACTGATGGAAGTGCAGTATATAGGAGGCAGTATATACTGATGGAAGTGCAGTATATAGGAGGCAGTATATACTGATGGAAGTGCAGTATATAGGAGGCAGTATATACTGATGGAAGTGCAGTATATAGGAGGCAGTACATACTGATGGAGGTGCAGTATATAGGAGGCAGTGCATACTGATGGAAGTGCAGTATATAGGCAGGCAGTATATAGGAGGCAGTGCATACTGATGGAAGTGCAGTATATAGGAGGCAGTATATAGGAGGCAGTACATACTGATGGAGGTGCAGTATATAGGAGGCAGTGCATACTGATGGAAGTGCAGTATATAGGCAGGCAGTATATAGGAGGCAGTGCATACTGATGGAAGTGCAGTATATAGGCAGGCAGTATATAGGAGGCAGTGCATACTTATGGAAGTGCAGTATATAGGAGGCAGTATATACTGATTGAAGTGTATATAGGAGGCAGTGCATACTGATGGAAGTGTATATAGGAGGCAGTACATACTGATGGAAGTGCAGTATATAGGAGGCAGTACATACTGATGGAAGTGTATATAGGAGGCAGTATATACTGATGGAAGTATATATAGGAGGCAGTGCATACTGATGGAAGTGCAGTATATACAGTAGGAGGCAGTGCATACTGATAGAAGTGCAGTATATAGGAGGCAGTGCATACTGATGGAAGTGCAGTATATAGGTATAGGCAGTGCATACTGATGGAAGTGTATATATAGGAAGCAGTATATACTGATGGAAGTGTATATAGGAGGCAGTATATACTGATGGAAGTGCAGTATATAGGAGGCAGTATATACTGATGGAAGTGCAGTATATAGGAGGCAGTGCATACTGATGGAAGTGCAGTATATAGGAAGCAGTATATACTGATGGAAGTGCAGTATATAGGAAGCAGTATATACTGATGGAAGTGTATATATAGGAGGCAGTGCATACTGATGGAAGTGCAGTATATAGGAAGCAGTATATACTGATGGAAGTGCAGTATATAGGAAGCAGTATATACTGATGGAAGTGTATATAGGAGGCAGTGCATACTGATGGAAGTGTATATAGGAGGCAGTGCATACTGATGGAAGTGCAGTATATAGGAGGCAGTGCATACTGATGGAAGTGCAGTATATAGGAGGCAGTGAATACTGATGGAAGTGCAGTATATAGGAGGCAGTATATACTGATGGAAGTGCAGTATATAGGCAGGCAGTGCATACTGATGGAAGTGCAGTATATAGGAGGCAGTGCATACTGATGGAAGTGCAGTATATAAGAGGCAGTGCATACTGATGGAAGTGCAGTATATATAGGAGGCAGTATATATTGATGGAAGTGTATATAGGAGGCAGTGTATACTGATGGAAGTGCAGTATATATAGGAGGCAGTATATATTGATGGAAGTATATATAGGAGGCAGTGCATACTGATGGAAGTGCAGTATATATAGGAGGCAGTATATATTGATGGAAGTGTATATAGGAGGCAGTGCATACTGATGGAAGTGCAGTATATAGGAAGCAGTATACACTGATGGAAGTATATATAGGAGGCAGTATATACTGATGGAAGTGCAGTATATAGGAGGCAGTATATACTGATGGAAGTATATATATAGGAGTGCATATGGATGAAAGTATATTTAGGCAGGCAGTGCATACTGATGGAAGTATATATAGGCAGGCAGTGCATACTGATGGAAGTATATATAGGCAGGCAGTGCATACTGATGGAAGTATATATAGGAGGCAGTGCATATGGATGGAAGTATATATAGGCAGGCAGTGCATATTTTTATCAATAAATTCTAACGACACTGCATGTTACAGGCGGGAAGTGAACGCTATTGGCACTGCTCACATTCATGGTAATGACAGACAATGCATACTAATGGTGGTGTATAGAAACCGCAGGCATCTTATACCGCTGCTGGCGCCGGTGACAGGCGGATCAATTTGCTCATTCCTTGTGCTAATGAAGTAAGAATCCTAATATTCCTGTACAGAAGTCCCGGGTTTGGCTCTTCCTCCCGCTGACAAGGGCGGCCTAAGGCCTGTATAAGATCAGCTCTAAGCAGAGACGTCCGGGTTCCTTTCACATGACAAGATTCACGGTTTCATAACCAAACAACAGAAGATGTCAGGGAAATAGCCGGGACGTCTGATTAGAGAGCGATACTTAGGAAGACGAGAACGTGAATTCATTTGTATTGAGGACTCATTGTAGGCTTTGATACTTTCCACCGGATCGGTATTTATAGAAGAAATTATAGCGTGCCGAGCTGTCACAATCTAATAGGTTTTTTTTCTCCCTGTGCTGCCTACACTGTAATTTAAGCAATGGAAGAAAAAAAAATCCCTCTGAATGCTGCGAAGAGGTTTCTGTGAACCTACAGGACCCATATAGAGATGAGAAATGGGAATGACATCTGTGCCGTACTGTAAGTGGATCATCTCTAGGCCGAAACAGGATGAGACGGAGATTTTACTGCCGGAATGGAAGAAAAAAGCAGAGAACGGATAATGTTCATGTGAAGGGAGGCAAAAATTAGGGCTATAGCTATAGGGGGCACTGGTGGGAGTCCTACCCTACCCTGGTGCCTTAGAGGGTCAAGGTTCTTTCTCTATATGAGAAGGCACAGCGTGG
This sequence comes from Dendropsophus ebraccatus, assembly GCF_027789765.1. Taxonomy (NCBI): domain Eukaryota; kingdom Metazoa; phylum Chordata; class Amphibia; order Anura; family Hylidae; genus Dendropsophus; species Dendropsophus ebraccatus. The sequence goes on along the minus strand of NC_091465.1, from coordinate 80,035,462 downwards.
TCCCGGTTACCATTAAAGGGGTTCTTCACAAAAAAAAAAATCTTTCAAATTAACTGGGGCCAGAAAGTGGCAGAGATTTGTAATTTACTTCTATTAAAAAATCTCAACTTGTCAGCTGCTGTATGTCCTGCAGGAAGTAGTGTATTCTTTCCAGTCTGGAAAGCAGGAGAGGTTTTCTATGGAGATTTGCTGCTGCTCTGGACAGTTCCTGACATGGACAGAGGTGGCAGCAGAGAGCACTGTGTCAGACTGGACAGAATACACCACTTCCTGCAGTACATACAGCAGCTGATAAGTACTGAAAGACTTAATTTTTTTTTTTTAATAGAAGTAAATTACAAATCTCTGGCACTTTCTGACACCAGTTGATTGGAAAGAAAAAATTTGGTGAACAACCCCTTTAAGTTGTAAGTGCGGCAGAAATTCATGCATATAGAATTATTCTAAATGGAATGTTTTTCCTCCTCTATTGTATATGTACTTGCTAACAGCTCCCCACATGGCCAAGCTCGGTATTACAAGTAAAACATAGAGAGACATCAACCCATAAGGGAAGGATAGGATCTCAAATAGTTGAGGATCTAACGATGAGAAGGAGACAGATCTGTCCCATTGGCTTATTTAGAAACAGAAATTAGTAGCTCCTCTTATGAAGGTTTTATGGAGTGACGGGAAAAGGGGGCAAGTAAGGTGACTGTCTGCAAATTGGGAGAGGAGCTGTTCTGCGAGTGACTGTTCAGTTCAGGAATTAGCACATTCTCAGTCTGTATAGGGAGGGAAGACGGCTATTATGTCTGGGTAATGAGGCTTTCTGTATTAAACTAAAATTACCATCTGTCTTCTATATAATCAGCAAGGCTTCCGGCACACGCAGGGTTAAACATTCCATAAGGACATAGCCAAACCTAGGACTGGAAGTAGGATTGCACCTGGATTGCTTTCTAATAGTTTAGAGGAATACAATCCCATTGGCTACTATTGGGAGCTGGCGCACCATCTGCCCATCAGCCCCTGGCGCCAGGACCCAGGTACATGGAAGGTCCTGCTCATCATGCCCAACAATCAAGTTGATTGTCATATATCGTATATGATGGAAAATTGGATTTTGTCAGTATATATTTTAGAAGTTTTATACGTTATCACGTCCATTTCCATTGCAGATCAGTGACTGATCAGTGATATCACTTTCATCTAGTTCTCCACACTCCATAAAATTTTTCTCTTTAGACCACTGTAATCTTGTTCTCTTCAGTTTAGGTATTGGTTCTGTTTTTCTTTAGGCTTTTTGATATGTAAATCCCATTTCGTTTTTGGTTTCTTACAGTTCTATCACAATCATTGACTCCTGTTTCCATTTGTTTTGTTGTTTGTATTTTCCAGGCACATTACTATAAGTTTCCCATCCTGACTTCTTGATGTTTTCCTTGGTCTATCTGTATGTTTTTTTTTATGACCTTCCTTTTTGTTTACATGTTGCAAACTATTTCACACACAACTGACTGGGAACAACCATTATCTTCTGCCACACTCTGTATTGGATTTCCATCTTGAAGTAGTAGTATAATCCTTTGCATTGATAGAATTGATATCTCTCTTGTCGGTAAAGTTCTCTATCAATAAGTCAAGTCCAGGGCACAGTCTGAAAGCGTTTTGCCTTTTACCTGCAAAATAATTTATAATTTTAGACTTGTCTTAGAAATGGAAATTACACAAAGATTTCAGATTTTTCTTTCCCCCTTCACATTAAGTGTTTCTATTCCCTTTGATGGATGTCTCCTGAAGACAGAACCTTCAGGATTCCATATTTGTTGCACAGGGTTATATCACCCGGGACTCCTTTAGTAGGATTTAGCAGACAGGTCTATGCTGTAATGGGGGTCAGGCAACCTCTGGGTCCTAAAGAGGAAATTGGGGCCCCCACTGACCTTGATCGAGCCTTATATATACACGTACTGCAATATACTACAGCCTGGCAGTGTAAGGGTTAGGAGAGAGTCAGGCTTGTCTTTATATATATCAAGTGGAGCGGCAACTCTGCGACCTGAAGTACAGCAACTAGCAATGAATCTCGACCCTCCCCGGGGATTTCCCAGCCAGAATTTCATTCGAAACCATCCCAGCTTATTAAACCTTGATTTTCCTGACTACGGAGCAGAAATGTTTAAATCTATTTACGTGTCTCTCCTCAGAATACTTCTGTGCATTGAGAGTTCTCTAAAGTGGAAAGGATATTGCTTTAAGTTGGAGGAAGATACACTGCATCAGCAGAGTTATAGGAATAGTTGAGTCCTTTACCTTATGACTACTTCATCACATACAGCTGTGCACCGTACATCTGTTCACATTGGCCACATGGCGCTGATATCACACCACAGCCGGGTCACATTATCTTCTTTTTGGTCAATAAATCCTGAATGCACACCCGCTAATTCCAAAAACAAATTTGCACATGGTAATATTACACTAACTGTAGTTACCACTAGATGGAGCTGTAGAACATTAGCTCCACCTATGTGTTTTCATAACAGCACTTCATGTGGACTTGAGTGGAATTGCAAGTAAAATCTAAATTACTTGGAAAGATGCCTAAATGAATATGATGTAAAGTTACATTGACCATAGAATAGGGCAACGTAGTAGAGTTTTTAAGATGGGGTGGGCCTTAAACTATCTATGATATGAATTTGATGAAACACTGAGTGCACAGCTAAATTTTTACCAAAATTTTAGCCTAATACCAATACCTTTGATGCCAGGCCCTGCCAGGAGTCTCATTACTATGTGAACGTCTTAGAAAAGATGCACCCCATCTTCTGTGGTCCACCAATATGTTTCCCTATCATAACCTGCCCATGCTCTATGCACCTAAAGCTTTTGATATTTCCCTTATGTTCCTCGGTTTACATCTAAATTTTCCTAGTTTAACCCTCCCATTTTCTTTATACTTGCATTGTACTTTACACACAGCTCAATGGGAACAACCAACATCTTCTGCCATACTCCATGTTGGATTTCCATCTTGTAAATGTTTTATAAGTCTTTCAATCGATATAATTGATGGTTGGGGCTATGTTTTCTATCAGTGAGACAAAATAGGCAGTACCTGATGTTTTTGGTAGCCTCTTATCTCCTTCACAACCTAGTAATGATCCTTACAAGTTCCAAGTAGATGGTACAATATAGCACGCATATAAATTAGCACAGTATCTCCAATCGATATGTGTTTACATCATTACCAGTCCCAAATATCATACTGCGTAGCACAAAGCCCCACATACTCGCTGTGTTCCTTCCTGATTGGCTCCCAGAAGATGAACAGGGGACAAGGATACAAGAAGCCAAAAATGAGGTCATGTCTGACTGGCTGATAATGGTTCCCCTTTGTATAATTGCGGTGGGATGTTGTGTTGTGACGCGTTTCATTATTTTTTTTGCACAGCAGTTTTTTCCCCTTTTTCTTGCAGTCACTCCCGTCTCATGTCTCCCTTCCCTGCTCAGTATTCCTATGTTCCTTTCATCTGCTCTTTAATGAAATCCCCATTTCCCCGATTCATTTGCATCAGTCAGTTAGGAAACAAATCTTTTACATGTGAAAATATACAGAGCGTGGGAGCAGTACACACATTTTCTCTGCTTTGACAGATGCTTGACGCGACCTTCCAGGGGTCGTTAATCAAAAAAACATGACGTTGTACAAGTGCAGAATGGGCGAATGGCGTGGCATCTGTGCATTAATAATACCAGTCCCATATGCCACATTGTAAAGGCCAGGAATATAGTGCTGGGCCGTACTATGGATGATTAAGACATATACCCGGCCCCTGGGGGCCTAAAACATGTTTTCCCTCCCATGACGCAGCATTTTATGGACCAACTATAATTCACAAAGTATCCAGCTGTAGCGATGTGATGAGGAATTATTAGCTTGTGTATAATGTCAACAGATGGGGATAGATAGATAGATAGATAGATAGATAGATAGATAGATAGATAGATAGATAGATAGATAGGAGATAGATAGATAGATAGATAATAGATAGATAATAGATAGATAGATAGATAGATAGATAGATAGATAGATAGATAGGAAATAGATAGATAGAAGATAGATAGATAGGAGATAGATAGATAGATAGATAGATAGATAGATAGATAGATAGATAGATAGATAGATAGGAGATAGATAGATAGATAGATAGATAGGAGATAGATAGGAGATAGATAGATAGATAGAGAGATAGAGAGATAGAGAGATAGATAGGAGATAGGAGATAGATAGATAGATAGATAGATAGATAGATAGATAGATAGATAGATAGATAGATGATAGATAGATAGGAGATAGATAGATAGATAGATAGGGCCCTATTCCACCGGATGATTATCGTTCGCATAATCGTTAACGATTAACGATCTCAAACAACCTCTATTGCGAAAGACCTGACATCACTCATTTCCATGGAACGATAATCATTACTTATGATCGTATTTGCGATAGTTTTTTCTTCGCTATTGCGTTCGTATCTACTGCGAACGACCAAAAGACGTCTTATTCAATGCGAACGATTTGCGAACGTTTTGCGAACGAGCAACGATAAAAATAGGTCCAGGTCTTATAAAGCGATCAACGATTTCTCGTTCGGTCGTTAATCGTTAACTGCATTTACACCGAACAATTAACGTTTAGATTCGAACGATTTAACGATAATCTGAACGATAATCTGGACGATAATCGTCCAGTGGAATAGGGCCCATAGGGTCCATTTGCACAGAAAGATTTTCTGACAGATTATCGGCCAAAGATTTGAAGCCAAAGCCAGAAACAGACTTTAAACAGAGTTAAGGTCATAAAGGAAAGCCTGAGATTTTTCCTCTTTTCAAATCCATTCCTGACTTTGGCTTCAAATCTTTGGCAGATAATCTGTCAGATAATCTTTGTGTAAATGGACCCTAAGATAGATAATAGATAGGAGATAAATAATAGATAGATAGATAGATAGATAGATAGATAGATAGGAGATAGATATATAGATAGATAGATAGATAGATAATAGATAGGAAATAGATAGATAGATAGATAGATAGATAGATAGATAGATAGATAGGAGATAGATAGATAGATAGATAGATAGATAGATAGATAGATAGATAGGAGATAGATAGATAGATAGAAGATAGATAGGAGATAGATAGATAGATAGATAGATAGATAGATAGATAGATAGATAGATAGATAGATAGGAGATAGATAGAAGATAGATAGATAGATAATAGATAGATAGATAGATAGATAAATAGGAGATGGATAGATAGATAGATAGATAGATAGATAGGAGATAGATAGATAGATAGATAGATAGATAGGAGATAGATAGATAGATAGATAGATAGGAGATAGATAGATAGGAGATAGATAGATAGATAGATAGATAGATAGATAGATAGATAGATAGATAGATAATAGGAGATAGATAATTTCCACACTGTGCTGGCCATATACATTAGATAAATGTCGCTAAGAACCCCAAATATTTGTTGCATTGGCCAACCATCTAATGTGTCCTCTATCTGAGGGCAGAACAGAGGGGTCTGTTGTATCTCAATATACACAATCCTTTTGCTCTCAGCCTGGCAGCAGCTTCTCACCTCTCGCATCATTCAGAGCCCACGTGAATGCTCGGCTGAGCTGAGAGTCCATGTGTATGTGAGGATGTCGCATCATGGAGGAACCCTGACATTGTTCTGACCATGGTCTCCTCGACCTCTCTATAACATAGGGGCCGTTGGGCTCCACTAGGCACCAGGCTCCAGGTGTGAACACAACCTCTACCCTTCCTATAGCTCATCCAGTGTTTTAAGCAGATTGCTCTTAGTGTGATCTGCGGTGTACTGTTTGCTATTAGTTGACATCACTTGACATCTACAGTATAAGAATGGCGACACGCTCTGCATTATTATCCACCCCGCCAGTCCATGCGCAGCTCCCCGCAGCTTTAGGACCAGCTGTCACTAATTGTGACATTGAAGTCCCCGCGTGACCTTGACACAAAAAGCACATCAATGCGTCAGATCTCTGGTGGAAGTTGTGAAGCTCAGGAACAGATGCAAATAGTTACCAGCCTTGTTTTCCGATTCCACCAGACCGGCGGGGGGTTCAGATTTTGTCTTTGAAAAGTCTCGGTACCTGGAAATAACAGTGTTTTTTTTTTCTTATCCTGAATTCAGTTTTGGCTTAAGGGACAATAATGAGACTTAAAGGGGCTGTCCAGCTAATAAAATCCATTTCCATATACTTTACTAGGGAATTCTAAGTTAATGAAGGGAAATCATCATCTGTGTCGAGGTTATAAAAAGTGTCTGTCAGGGGGGGCGTGTCCTGCTGTGGATGGAGTAGGAAGCAGAAGAGAGGAGCTCCCGCTCACCACAGCCTAAAACCGGCTATTTCAGCAGTTCCACCCAACGCGAACCGACTCAGAAGGTGCCGCAGGGTATCAGTGACACCCGAGAACAAGGTCACCAGAATGACTAAAGGGAAATCTAAGAGGAAGATCCCGCAAAAGCTAACGGAATTCTTCCCCACCATGGAGCAGACAGAGCAAGATGGCGCCGGCGAGCAGCCACGCGGGAAAGACAACAGCTCGGACATGCAGCCTGCCTGTGCGACTACCTCAAACAAGAGACACAGCGCGGAGGTGAGCAACCCGTTACAGATCCGAGACCCGCTATTATCGTTGGCCTCCTCAGACAGCAGCTCGGCATCTGAAGAGGTAGGGGATGCTGCTAGCATGGCGGCTGAGGAGAGAGGAGCCGCACACCGTTCTCCCCTCCTAGATTCCCTAGTGGACTTTGACACCCCGTCCCTGCCACCGACCCCCCTATCCTGGAAGGGGATCCCTACATCTGGTCATGCAAACCTCGGGGCACCAACTGTAAGTGTCGGAGGGACATTTCATGATGGGGCTGCACCAGTTACTGTGGCCATACTGAAATCATTTATAGAAGACCTTAAACAGTCACACCACGCTGACATGCAAGCACTGACTACCAATGTGCAAAAAGAGCTATCATCTCTTGGTGACAGAACCGCGCACATAGAAAATAAAATGGAGGAATTCACCAATGCTCACAATGAGGTGGTAGACTTAACCAATAAACTAGAAGATGAGGTAGACCTGCTTAAAATCAAAATGGCCGACATAGAGGATAGAGCAAGGAGAAATAATTTGAGGCTGAGGGGGGTCCCCGAGACCGTAAAGCAAGAAGCACTAATGAGCTATGTCACAGATTTTTTCTCCTGTCTGTTACCAGAAGCATCTGACAATGACCTACTGATTGACAGAGTGCATCGCTTACCCAAGCCTAAAAACATTGCTCAAGACCTGCCTAGAGATGTAATTCTACGAATTCATTTTTTCCATATAAAAGAAAAGATCTTGATGGCCACCAGAAAAGACCTGATACTACCTGACAGATTTAAACAGATCTCCATCTATGCAGATCTTTCAGCAGCCACGTTGGCTAGAAGGCGACAGTTTGCCCAAAGCACGAAACTACTGAGAGACAATGCGATCTCCTACAAGTGGGGATTCCCAGTTAAGTTGCTCATAACTTACAAAGGATCAACCAAAGTAGCAACGTCACCTGATGCAGCAATGCAGCTATGCAAGGAGTGGGATCTGCTGCCACAAACACGTTCACCTCCTCAACATCAGGAGAAAAGAATGAGACCAACTACTCTGCAGCGAGAGTGGACAGTGATCCCTACCAGAAAGAAGAGAACCACCTGAGGAGGACCTGTACTTTTCACCAACTAAGGACTCCAGCAGTCCTTTAGTTTCTCTGATAAGTCCTGCTATGTTCTAACAATTTCCTTCCTACTAGTTTCGGTTTCACAGAGTGTGAACTTTTGTTATTTACAATGTTACCAGGCTGTGAGGGACATGTGATTATAGGTTTTGGCTGTAATGACCTATCCCCCCACGGACAGACAGGAGGTCTGTATCACAACTTCTTTATATGTTCTAAGTATATCGTTTTACCTGTTTTATTTTCTTTTTGCAGCTCAGTGTGATAGTCTACTGCCGTTTAAAATCATGTGGCAGTGGTGTTCTGGCAGCTTGGAGACCCAACCTTTTTGCACAACGATGGTAAGCATACTTACTGACCCTTACAATGGGAATTAAAATACTGTCCTTAAACACCAAAGGATTAAACTCACCGTACAAAAGATCTATGCTGTGGAGGGAAGCCAAGTCGCAAAATGCAGACATTTTAATGCTTCAGGAGACCCATTTAGATAAACCGGATCTCCACCGGTTACATCATAAATCATATCCTAACATATTCTTGGCTCCCGCTGTTGGGAAAAGGGGTGGGGTCGCCATTGCTGTCAGAGACACCATAGCGCTTACTGATGTAAAATGTATTGTAGACCAGCTAGGTCGCTATGTGCTTTTGGTGGGTAATTTCAACAATACCACATATTCCCTGATGACGGTGTATGCACCTAACAAAAAACAACATAAGTTTTTACTTAAAGTATTGTCAGTCCTCAATAAGGAACAACACGGCCACGTAATAATTGGTGGTGACTTTAACAAAGTAATCTGGCCATCTGTAGATTCCACCGCCTCCCGTAGGAGTAAGGAACCAACCCCATTTGCTAACACCTTACATAAAGCACGTCTTCACGATATATGGAGACTACAGCACCCCTCTAATACCGACTACACCTTTTACTCACACCCGGGTAGGTCGTACTCCCGCATCGATTATTTTCTAATAAGCCACTTACTCATACCCAGTATTATAGCATCTCATATTGGCACAATTTCGTGGTCAGACCACGCACCTATTACCCTAGAACTCAAAGAGCAGTACTTTGCCCCGAGAACAGGTGTCTGGAGGGCCAACAATTACATTTTAAATCACCATCAGTACTGTGAGTCCACCGAGAAAGCCCTGAAAGAGTACTTTGAGTTTAATGACAACAATTCAGTAAATGATTTTACACTATGGTGTGCTCATAAGGCCTCCATACGGGGGCACCTTATAAAGCTGGCGGCTTATGATAAAAAACAACGGATGGAAAAACTCCTCTCTCTTAGGACCCGCTTAGCGAACCTACATAGACAAAATAAGATACAATTCTCCCCAGAGCGAGCCGCAGAGATTTCTCAGGTATCCAGCGAGCTACATGAGCTTAATACCTATACATATGACCTTGCCTTACGCAGACTTAAAACATGCCACTATTGGCATGGCAATAAACCGTCAGCTTTACTAGCCAAGCAGCTCAAACATCAGGCTGCAAAATCCCGCATACCATATCTATATAATCCCCAAGGAATTAAAATCATGGACCCCCAAGGTATTGCTGATGAACTTGCAGCATATTATGACTCATTATACAACCTGAACAGGGACCATTTAACGTTCCAACCTTCCCCAACCTCTATCAATACATTCCTTGATGGTATTTCCCTACCCAGATTATCCGCTGCACAAATAGAAAATATCTCCCAACCTATTACAGAACAGGAAGTGGCCATTGTTATAAGATCCTTAAAAAACAATAAATCCCCAGGGCCGGATGGCCTCACCAATGAGTACTTTAAATCATATAGTAACTTATTGAAACCATACCTAGTGAGATTATTTAATGCAATGATGAACACAGGTAAAATTCCAGAGGAAATGATGAAAGCACTGGTAGTCACATTGCCTAAACCGGGCAAAACACCAGATGTAGCTGCACATTTTAGACCAATATCCCTCCTCAATGGAGACATCAAAATATATGCCAAATTAATCGCTCATCGTTTGTCTGACCTGGTTCCCCTCTTAGTCTGTAATGACCAGGTGGGTTTCGTCAAGGGCAGACAGACCTGTGATGGAACTCGCAGATTTATAAACTTAATAGCCGATGTAGAGCGGAAACAGACGCCTTCTCTGCTCCTCACGTTGGATGCAGAGAAGGCGTTTGATAGGATTCACTGGGGTTACCTTCGCTCTGTACTACTCAAATTTGGTATCCAAGGCCCCTTACTAAACGCCATCATGGCACTGTATACATGCCCCACTGCCCAAATATACTCCTCAGGCACCCTGTCCTACGCCTTTAATATCAGCAATGGCACGAGGCAGGGTTGCCCCTTATCCCCTACCATTTTTGTCCTTGCAATGGAGCCCCTAGCCCAACGAATTAGAGAGGAGAACGGTATATCTGGAATATTAATTAACAACCACGATCACCGCATTGGGCTTTTTGCCGATGATATCATACTCTCACTCTCATCACCAGAAAGATCATTACAGAAAGCTACAGAAATACTTACAGATTTTGGTAAGGCGAGTTATTACAAGGTCAATCCATCTAAATCCCTGATTCTTGATATGGGCCTCCCACAAGCAATTAAAACAACCTTACAAGCCTCTTACACCTATAAATGGGCAGACGGGCAAGTGCCTTACCTGGGAATCACGCTGTCATTCCCCCTAAAGAATATTGCCGCAGTCAACCTTTCTGCACTACTATCCACATTGGAAAAAGATACGGAAAACTATTCTAGATTACCAATATCATGGGTAGGACGGATCTCAGCTGCGAAAATGATGATGCTCCCTAAGATATTATACCTTTTTAGGAACCTACCAGTTCCCATATCAGCTACAGCACTAAAACGCATACAGGCCGTCCTTCTTAAGTTTGTATGGAGGGGGCAGAAAGCCAGGGTTGCGGAAAGAATTCTATGCCAACCAGTATCCCAAGGGGGGTTAAGCTGTCCCAATGTGTCTCTATACTACTATGCAGCTCTTATGGATCAACTGAGAAACTGGCAAACAAATGATACTTCCAAATTATGGGTGGGGATGGAATCAGCCCTTAACTCTGGAAGGTCACTAATCTCATTACTGTGGGCCTCCAGACTTAAAGCGGAATTTCCTATAAGCCTGCTCCCTACAATGATAGCAAGTCTCAAAGTCTGGAACGCAAAGTGTGTAGCCTTAAATCTAACCCCACTACACCCCCTCACAATGCCTTTAGAGACATTAGAATTTCTTATACCTGACTGTAACTTACAAACGTGGATATCTAAGGGTATCCATACAATCTCATCATTGTATGACAGTGGGACTATAGTTCCATTCTCACACCTCACATCCAACTTTGGAATTTCTCACAAAGACTTTTATAAATTTCTGCAGATAAGGCACTGCTTACAAGGTATCAATATAAATGGTAACCCTGCTATTACTAAATATGAGTCACACTTTAAAAACCCTACACCTCTCCCTAAAGGTTTAACAGTGGCTTATAGAGAACTGCAACCTAGATTAGAGAACTTACCTTTCATTGCTAAGTGGGAACGGGATCTAGGGCAGTGTTTTGACATAGAAAGTTGGTACAGCATGTTTGCTCTTGTCCCCAAAATCTCACATTGTATAAACCACTTGGAAGCATCTAGAAAATTACTATACAGATGGTACCTAACGCCTTATAGGCTTTCTAAAATATACCCTGGAACATCTGCAGTATGTTGGAGGTGTGGAGCGCACGTGGGAAATCTACTACATATATGGTGGGACTGCGTGGCACTCCGACCGTTTTGGGATGATATTCGTTCCCTCCTAGAAACTGTACTGATGTTTCCACCCACGTGGGGTCCACACCTAGCCTTATTATCAATGGGCCTGGATGATATGCATATATCTGACGTAACAGTGCTCATACATATTTTAATGGCCTCCAGAACAGCCATAGCTAAACGTTGGAAGTCCACAGATATTCCTAGTGTCATGGAAATTAGATCTGTTACAAATTTTAACTACCAAATGGAATCATCCATTGCAATGAGAACTAATAAGGTCAAACGGCTAGAGGAGGGTTGGTACAAGTGGTGTGATTTTAGGGAATCCCACCCTCATTAGGATTTAGGATTTATGTTTTGAGTCTTGTATGCTATGTAGTTTTACTCTTCCAGCACTCTTTGTACGCTCCCTCCCTTCCCCCCTCCTTTCCCCCCCCCCCTCCTCCCCCCCCCCTCTCTCCCCCCCTGCCCCCCCCCCCCCCCCCAACTCTCAATTCTCAATTCTCAACTGCCTATTGAAATTGAACCTGATCATTTATATACTTGGTACTGTGACACTAAAGCTGCCTGTTTTTATTTGTGTTTTTGTTTTTGTTTTTTGCCTGTCTTAAACTGTTACATTTTGTTCAGTAGTCCTTTGAAGGACGTGAATTTTCCTCTATGTTCTTACCTGTGTCATGTTCTTGAAATTTAATAAAAATTTTTGTCATAAAAAAAAAAAAAGTGTCTGTCAATCTCCAGGACTTGTCCTGTCCAGCATCACAATAAACATACCATTGATTTAAATATAGGATTTGTAATACTTAGTTTTGCCTGCGGTGGCGCTGCAGAGAAAGGGAACGCTTACGGACAAGTTTCTCCACAGATCGATCACTTAGGGTCCCAGAAAGGGGATACTTTCTGACCATGCTCATGGTCAAGGGTCCTTTCTAACCAGTAAAACATTTTCTTAAGAGAACCTCCAAGGAACAACCTACAGGCCAATAGAGCTTGCCACAGTTTACTTTTGCTTTGCAGTATCTGTTAAATAAAAGGAAACCTGCTATTCATGTTGCCCAATCCAAGAGATATCTGGGCATTTCCTTGTATCTTTTCCCCACCAGTCTTGATTCATGAATCTCTCCCTGTTTGGATCTATGAAGAGATCTTTCAAGGCCAAGGCAAGATGGTGGAAAGCCACCAGGGACCACCCTGATGACTAGTGCTTAAGACAGCATGACAGTAATGACTCTCTGTAAGTCTTCCTTCTGCCTAGTGCTTCTGGTGTTTCAAGAAGTTGTTTCCCCATGGTCTGTACATACCTTGGTGTACTGTATGAATCCAGGTTTAATGGTACCAAAATGCAAGATAAAATCGGCCAATGCCAAAGGTTCTGACAACCCAATGAATTTTTGAAAAGTTACCTAAATTGATGGTCTCGGGACTCAACACTCAAAGCCAAACTATTATGGTGCCAGCACCCTATTGTATATCTTCAGAAGCCCATAAGTCAAGGGTGGCAATGCATGGGCCATAGATAAGAAGGAGAACTTCCATACATTCCTAACCTAAGTAAAAATTAAAAAACATGAATATGCGCTAAGGAGGAGCATGGTATGCCATTATCCAGGGCTAGTGTTGGGTTCAGCAGTGTTCTCCATGCTCTGCATTTGACTGTTGTGTTTGTAGAAATTGGATGACATCCTAAGTCTGGCAAGAAAACATAGATACAGTCTATGGCCTATGGCTATATTCATGTTCTCCAGGGTTCCCTAGGGCGGCATCCAACGTTTCCAGATGCCAGGAGTCAAATGCTGAGTTTTCTGGTTCTGAGAACGTTGCTGAACATTTAGGCAAGTCCACTCAACACTATCTAAGGCCAATGGTATTGACTAATTGCTTGGTAGGCTCAACCTTGGGGGATCTAATGAAGCACTCATAAAAAACATGAGAAACATGATGAGTTGAGCTGGTTTAGAGAACTGGTTTTGTCTTCACGATCCTAAAAAATCTTGATGTTTGACCTTGAATTGACTAGAATTTATTGCAATGACTGGACACTACTTGGCAGACAATGGTCCACCAGAGAACTACAATGCCTTCTTGGTGCTCTTTGAGGAAGGTTCCGGTCCTCCTCAGCTTACGGTGCACTTAGTCCCCCAGCTGTAAGACGTGAGATGATAAAGCTGTGGTATCAGAAGGGTTAACAGGCCTCTTCCTTCCTCCGTGATTTATGTGTCCGTCTAGCAGTAATCATAACTACATTATGATCTCTCCGCGGGCGGTAATCCAGATCAATTCTGACATGTTGAGACTATGATGTTTTATCAGGGGAGTAGTATTGTAAAGGAGTGAATGTCTCCCAGAGGAGCGTGCTTCCAACACAACCTCCCAAACGTTCTTAGGTGCCTGTAACACTGGGATTCCTCTGGAGATGAGACGCTCCGAGACAAGGGATCGGGCATCCTTAAAAATTCAAATACAGCTTTCTCCTAAGACCGAGCAGATCGTTCTTATAAAACCTCACTAAGATGTCAGGCGAGCTCTAATAAGGAGACATCTGCCAGGGAACGAGCAGCCGAGGAGCCGAATAAATCCTTATTCTTCACATGTTCCACGCTATTGACAAGTATGATCATCGGAGTAATATTTATCTGGTAATAGAGGGTGCATGGATTTATGGAACCACATCAACCAATCGATAACGTTATGGCCTTTTTAGTTATTCATTGGTTTAACTGAGGCTCCATAGATTTAAGTTGCAGATGCAGCAGCATCTCTCGTCAATAGTGATCGTCCATTGTAGCACACGAGACGCCTTACAGGTCACAAATAGAATCCAGATCCACAGTAAAGACTGACACTTAGTAGGAAAGTGCATCTCTATGCAACTATATAACGTTATATGGAACCTAAGGCCTGTAGGAAGCTTGGTGACGCTGCCGATGGGTATGGTTGGCACTAGTGGCTATGTCCAACTAAGGCCAGTTACACATGGACATACTATGGAAGTCCTTGTCCAAACTGGACGCTACTTTATGGACAGGGGTCTACTAGGGAACTACCATGTCTTCGAGGCTGCAGATCTAGAGCCCTGAACTAAAAACAGAATAGAGGCCTATGATGAACTCAGTCCAAGCTATGAGTCCCATAGTGGAACTAGGACTGTAGTACATTATACGGCCACAAATGCTTCTGTATTATAGTCACGTGAACACGGCCTAGGTCAGATGTAGACTTACTTTACTATTCCTTCTGGTCTCCATCCCATGATAGAAGGGCTTGAGACTTCTTTGCTTCAGAGGTTATCTGACCATGTAGGAGTCTGGATATCCCTAATTTCATAACACTAGGGATCCCGATTTATGTCATCGATACAAGAGACCTTGGTCAACCTGAGCTGTAGGCCTATTCTAGAAGATGTTTTAGAGCTCTATGTGTATCAGTATCAGGAGGATAGTCTGATGTAGCTCATTGTAGATGCATGGTCTTCAATGGCTCTGGGTATGGCCTATGATTCATGGTGATAGATAAGGTCTGCGGGATATAGAACAATCATTGTCTGACATCTTTTAATGGAACCTGATTGCCTCAGCTCTTTCATCCAGCTTCCCAATGCTTCTCTACGCTCCTCACACACAGCTCCGGCATCTCTGAAAGCAGGTATAGTCCCGCATGGTAATCAATGCAATGAAGAAAGTTTTGCACTCTTTAGGCCCTCAACAACTCAGCTGGGCCACTGTGCTTTGGATTAGAAGCCCGTAGGAGTCTATAGAGGTTACCGAAAGTCTTTTTCACATAAAGGAATAACGGGGCTATTGGATACGGCTTCATACTAAGTGCTATAACAGGAAAGGTTCCAGCTGTGAAGACACGTCTATAGAAAAGAGACACGATACGACGGCTGGAAGGCAATGTATTATTGTGGAGGAGAAATAAAAAGAGATGGTGGAGATGTCAATGAAGCTTGGGTAGGCTTTGTGAGTTTAATCTTTCATGAATAGGGTTATGTTGACCTCCAGAGTCTTGTTATCACAGAGTGTACAGGTTCAGAGATGACCCCTTGGCATCTGCGGGGGCTCGTAGGGCTTTACTAGGAAGCTTATAGAGCTTAATGAGGGGAGGGGGATTATTCATAATGTATGTGTGGTATAATGGTATACCATGTGGTATACCATCACCGAACAAATCCCGAGAAATAGGTGGGCACTACTAGCAATGGAATGATATATACTATATGTGCTGCTAACCCAAGAAGTGAACCCCCTATAGAGCCCCATACACATAAGAAAAAAAGTAATCTGAACCTGACCATTGTGACAGGACCAGCTGACTGCCTAATATTTATGAGGGTCTCCTGACTCCACTGACAGATGATGTTAGGGGTAGAAGGATTGGGCAGTTGTCCAATCCTTTACAATGGCCGGAGCCAGACCAAAGGTCCAATCAGAGCAGTTCAACATGACTGGGGATGGTAGGCAAGGCTAGGAGCAAACTGGGTGGAGTAGTGGGTGGAGCTAGGGGTAAATATAAGGAAACCTCAGGTGGGAAAAGCCAGTCCACAAGTCTGGCAAGCTGTGCTACCCTTCCACTCTTTATTTCAGTTACCATGGGGGGGGGTTCTATTATTTCTAGCCCCCTTGGGTGGGCAGTTGATCTAATTCAGTTGGTATAGATCTTTGGGCATAGTTTGGTTTTGGTAGTTTGGAAATGTTGGTGGGCCTTGGAGTTAATGGTAAAATTAGGAGTTTGGGCCCTATTACACTAAATGATTATTTGCCGTACTTGTTTGATTACCTGCCCATAATCATTTGGTGTAATAGCACCTGTGCATTGCTCTTTGTAATAGTCAGCAAACCGCCTCTCTCTCTTTAATGGGCCTCCTGGACTATCCAAGGACGATTCGGGCAGCCCCTCCCACTGCTCCCTGCGCCCCCATTCCCAATTTTACTGCACGCTATCTGTGTGTGTAATAGCAAAGACAGCAACCGGTGAACGAAGAGAAGCGAGCACTGATCGGACAGGTCGGCGCTCATTTCCTGCTCCTAATCGTGCCATGTAATATGGCTGTAAGGGGGGGGGGCACTGCAGTGTTTGGTCCCCAACTGTCCATAGATCTGTAGTTATTACATTTGTATGGTGCCTTTTTGGGTCTCTTTCAAGGAAGTGCCTTCCCCTTCGTGAGTCGGTAGGCCTAAGTTACCGCATTGTGGTTACATTGCCCTGAAGCGGGTGCGTACGGCTGGGGGCAGGCTTTATTAATGTGGATTGCAGTGCAGTTTTACTAGTTACATTTTTGGGCACCCAATTTTGTAGCTCCGAGGACCTCCCCAGTGTCAGTGGTGCAATACAGGTAAAGTTTACATTGTTATACATCCATGTTGTTATATTCATTATTTGATTGTCCCAATTATGCATTTTGTTATATGTTATAATAAAGGGCTGCTGTGTTCAAAATGTATCCAAAAATAATTTTTCTGTTGTTTATGGAAGATTTAAAGAAAGGGAGAGGGGATGGTTAGTCAGTCTGAAAGATTTGGGTTCACAGACCTGACTCTATAATACCTAGTCATGAATGCATATGTAGTATGGGTACCTTAATCTGTACTCCATTTAGTGAAAAATGCTAAGGTACTTTCCCAGTCTTCATTCTTCAAGGAGGTAAGAACTTTCCCAGGAGGATTTCCAGGTGGTCACCTCACAATTAGCATTGAACAATGGCAGGTGTATTGATGTATACTGTAGCATAGTCATAGCCAGGAGATGTCATCAGGAAAGTAGATGGGATGCAATAAATCAGAGGATGAGATAGAGATGGGTCAGCAGCATCAAGAGGTCAAAACCAGGAGAAGTATAACAACAAGTACCAGACCGTAAATTCGAGGGCAAGACAAAGGTCAGAATCAGGGTCAACAGCAATCAGGAACAGGAGCCATAACGAAAAGTGGGTGTTTTGGGTTTGTTTCCAGGCATATGAGGCATTTCCAGGAAGTCTTTGGGTGAAGGGTTAAAGGGGACATCCCAGGCAAGGGACAAAATACAGACAGGAAGGGAGTGGAGGAAAATAATAAACCATGTTAACTCACCCATCCGTATGCCTCGTAGCACAGCTCCGGGGTCCTGTTCCCAGCCACTGGTGACCTACAGCTTTGCTAGTTGCAATGTCACGTACCCCATTGCCTGCTGAGCCAATCAGCGACTGGGGCCAGACACCGCCCCAGTCACTAATTGGCTGAGCGGGCAATCGCTATGCTGGGCCATGACATTGCAGCTAGCAGAGCTGCAGGTCACCGGCGGCTGGAGACAAAAAAAAAACGGAACTAGATAGCCAATGCACCTATAAAATTCCTGATAATTCCCAAATTTAAGGTTGTTTTCTACAGAAGTTTTTGGGTTGGGGTTATCATGTACATGATGTCTACTGTTCCATACATAGTAACTATAAACCTTATATGTTTCTTTATCTTCCACCAGTTGTTCCATCGATGACCAAGTGACGCGAGTAGCCTGGCTCAACCGCTCCAACATCCTGTACGCAGGCAACGACAAGTGGTCCATAGACCCTCGTGTCCGACTACTGAACTACAACAAGACCGAATTCAGCATCATGATCACTCAACTGGATGTGGCAGATGAAGGTCTATACACCTGCTCCTACCAGACCCAGGATAAGCCCCACACCACACAGGCCTATCTCATAGTACAAGGTAAGTTCCTGATCACCGTTCAGTGGAAATTCCTAATATAGTCCCTGATGTCTTCAATCGTCCTAGGTGTTTATGAAGAATTTACAATAGATTCACACAGTATGTGCAGATTTGTGTTTGTGAGCTTATAGGGAAACGGCCATGTTGTTGATCACATAATCCCCCTCTTTTTTGCATAAGGGGGACAGGCTGAGAAAGGAGTGAAAACTTGGAGAATCTCCTATTAGGGATCCCCGCCAATATCCAGAGATGGAGACACTTCAAAGAATGTGTCTTGCTCTTGATATCTGGTGTATCTCCATTGCATGAACAAGCCATTGACCACTTCTTCATTGAAATTGAAGGCTGGTAGGGTCCAAGCAGTGGAACTTCCCAGATTATCTTTAAAGTTGTACTCCAGAGAAAATATCTTTCTTTTTAAATTAACGCGTTTTAGAAGGTTATATAGATTTGTAATTTACTTCTATTTAAAAATCTCCAGTCTTCCCATACTTATCAGCTGCTATATGTCCTGCAGGAAGTGGTGTATTCTTTCCACTCTGACACAGTGCTCTCTGCTGCCACCTTTTTCCATGTCAGGAACTGTCTAGAGCAGCAGAGGTTTTCTATGGGGATTTGCAGCTTCTCTGGACAGTTCCTGACATGGACAGAGGTGGCAGCAGAGAGCACTGTGTCAGACTGGAAAGAATACACCACTTCCTGCAGGACATACAGCAGCTGATAAGTATGGGGAAACTTGATATTCTTAAATAGTAGTAAATGACAAATCTATATAACTTTCTGAAAGCAGTTTAATGTTTCCTTGTAACTTAACTACACAACCTCTTTAGAGACATGTCAACCGTGCTGCCGATACTACAGTCCCACCTGGCAGAAGGTCCTGGCTATACACTGAAGCAGCGCAATGTACTATGGAAGTCTTTAACCTTACGATCTCTGTATACACTCCTCCGGTCAGGTCCTGATCCATTCATTTAGCCTCAGTATATATAATTACCTATTAGTTAGACCTCTGGCGGGTGAGCGTCCCCCTGGATGTCACGTGTCACCTATAGGCAGTGTTCCCTCGCACAGAGTGCATGATAAATGAGTACATTTGTATCCCGAATTATTAAACTAGGAGGGACGGATGATATTTCTGCTTTGCCTTCCAGCCCGAGGATGTGTTGTGGGTCGGAGCTGCTAAACATTCATTTATGATGTATAAAGTGTAATTATGGGTTGTTGCTTTTAGTTATTATCAGAGGTTCCTCGCATTGGCAGCTCAGTCCAATAATGAGTCAGAGAATTACAAGACACTCTCCAGAGCACACCGGGGGGAAACCGGTGACTCTGACGGGGGAGCGATACACAGTCTGGGTTTGTGTGCGACTGCGGAATATTTATGGGCTACTTGTAGGCCTTACTGTTAGTCTATGGGCTGATCTGTATTATGGCGGGTGTCTAACCTGCTTTAATATATTGTATGCTGCAACACGCGCCAACCAGCTCAGGTCATCTATCAGGGCCATGAGAGGGGCATTCCATTTCTTCTGAGCACCAGGGGTGGTTAATATGTATCAATGTTTGTTCTGATGCATTATGGGGGCCCCCTTTAAGTGTTCCTGTCACTTGTTGCAGAGACATGTGAAAACATCGGTTTCTCTCACCTTTACACCTGACTTAAAGGGATAGTCTGGAGGAAAAAAAATGTTTTCAAATTAATTGGTAGAAGAAAGTCAAACAGATTTGTAATTTATTTCTATTTAAAAATCTCCAGTCTTCCAGTACTTATCAGCTGCTGTATGTCCTGCAGGAAGTGGTGTATTCTTTCCCGTCTGACACAGTGCTCTCTGCTGCCACCTCTGTCCATGTCAGGAACTCTCCAGAGCAGTAGCAAATCCCCATAGAAAACCTCCCCTGCTCTGAACAGTTCCTGACATGGACAGAGGTGGCAGCAGAGAGCACTTTGTCAGACTGAAAAAAAACACCACTTCCTGCAGGACATACCGCAGCTGATAAGTACTGGAAGACTGGAGATTTTTTTTTTTTTTTAAATATAAGTCATTTACAAATCTGTATAAATTTCTGGTACCAGTTGGTTAAACAGCAATTTTTCTTCAGAGTACTACTTTAAAGATCTGACAGGGGGGTCAAACTTGATGTGAACAGAATCTAAGTAAGTAGTGCCATATATGTTTTTTTTCAATGATATATGGGACAGTGTACTCCCATACGATTCCATCTTTTTGCCAAGGCCAGGCTATACACTGGCTTTAAGTCCACCTCTTTCCAGGTTAACAGGGTCTGGACTAGGGACTGCTCTCATTGGGTGAGATAACCATGTGACCAAAGCTTCCCACTCTCATACATGTGACAAACAAAACATTATATACAAAAAACAAATACTTAAACACAGTACAGTGGTGCCTTGGATTATGCGTATAATTCGTTCCGGGACCGTGCTTGTAATCCAAATCCACTCTTAAACCAAAGCAAATTTTCCCATAAGAAATCACTGATATGCAGACAATTGGTTCCACACCCCAAAAATAAATATTTATTATTCTGAATAACATGTAAAACAGTTGAAACAAACATTCAGAGACAGCAGAATATGTGATATTATAAGTTACTGTACAGTAATGGAGAGGATGGGAAACACAAGGGCTGACAGAGACTGTAGGGAGCATGAAGGAATGAGCGGGGCAGATGTGGGCACATACATGCAGCACTCTCTGTCCGGGGAGAGAGGGGTTACAGCTATGGAGAGATTACCTCCACAGTCCTGTCCCCTGATGTAAGCCCCAGCCTGAAGTGGATCTGCTATGATTTGGAAGGTGAGGGAGACTTCCTGGGTCAGAGTACAGGGCTGTAGACCCCGCTATGCAGACCATGCCCCTCCCCCTACTCGACCACCCACCCAGTACAGGGAGCTCTTAAACCAAAGCAATGCTCTTAAACCAAGTCACAATTTTGAAAAACTGCGAACTCTTAAACCAAAACGCTCTTAAACCAAGTTACTCTTAAACCAAGGTACCACTGTATATAGTGCTAAGGAAGGGATTCCTCAGATACATGACAACCTCATACACAAAGTAGCTGGGATACAGGTATCGGGACACTGCACAATGCAAAAAACATCAGTGCTGTGACTGCCAATATCTCTCAGAGAGTCCAGACTGTTCATCTCACAGAGCATTGTCTACATTCGATATAATTGTAGTAAATCCTAGTATTAGATCTGTGTGGGTTTTTAGCCTCCTGTTTATTGACAGCAAGCAGAGGTCTTGAAAACGGTTAAAAAAAATAAAGTATATTAGATATTATTTTTAGAGTTAAAGCTGGGACTGAGGACCTTATAATCACCCTCATCATCCTCATTATAGCAGGGCCATTGTGGAGAGTCCGCTGGCAGGTATGGAGAGCACCTGTGGCACAGTATACAGACGCTCCGTCCTATCCCCCGCTGCTCCCTTGTGCCGCAGTGACACGTGCGGTGTGGAATCGCCGTAGCCAATTGCGAGGCGGCTTTTCATTCGGCCAACTTGATAATGGCTGTCATTGTATGTGTGCAGGGGCCCCATCTGGATTTGCGGGAGAGAAGCTGTCAGTCACAGAACCTAGCGCCCTCCCCCCTCCCCTTACAATCAGCTGTATTGTCAGAGCTCTGAAAGCCTTTCTATTGTGGGATGGGGGATAATTACAGCTTGACGGTGTTTTTTGGAATTGAAAACGCAAGTCTGCACGAAGGGTCCAATTCAGCAGAAAGCGACAAAGCCAAGGAAAAAAACAAGCTAAAACAAACAGTCCAAACTTTACAAAGATGTCAGCAGTTTGCTTCCTGCTTAATTCCCCTGAAATGAAGAGCCGTGCGTGAAGCCTTTCTGATGTGGAACGGCGCGGATTCCGCTCTTTGCCGCCCCTGTCTATTCAAAGTTGGACCGTGACCTTAAAGTGGAAGTCAACATGAAAAAAGAAGCCTTAAAGCGACACTACATTATACGTGGATCTGGTGGGATTTAGCGACCACCTTGGGGATTGCAGAGGACGCACTGGGGAGGTGGATTGTAGACTTTATTATAACACATCTTTTCTCTTCATCACTGGTTACAGATACTTTAAAAGGCATAAGAAGCATAGGATCACCAGGTAACCAGGCCTCCAGGATCACCAGGTAACCAGGCCTCCAGGATCACCAAGTAAACAGTCCTCTGGAATCACCAGGTAACCAGGCCTTTAGGATCAACAGGTAACCAGGCCTCCAGGATCACCAGGTAACCAGGCCTCCAGGATCACCAGGTAACCAGGCCTCCAGGATCAACAGGTAACCAGGCCTCCAGGATCAACAGGTAACCAGGCCTCCAAGATCAACAGGTAACCAGGCCTCTAGGATCACCAGGTAACCAGGCCTCTATGATTAAAAGGTAACCAGGCCTCTACGATTAAAAGGTAACCAGGCCTCCATGATCAAAAGGTAACCAGGCCTCCAGGATCTACAGGTAACCAGGCCTCCACAATCAAAAGGTAACCAGGCCTCTAGGATCAACAGGTAACCAGGCCTACAGGATCACCAGGTAACCAGGCCTCCACGATCAAAAGGTAACCAGGCCTACAGGATCTCCAGGTAACCAGGCCTCCAGGATCTCCAGGTAACCAGGCCTCCAGGATCAACAGGTAACCAGGCCTACAGGATCACCAGGTAACCAGGCCTCCAAAATCAACAGGTAACCAGGATTACACAATCACCGGGTTACCAGGCCTCCAGGATTAACAGGTAACCAGGCCTCCAGGATTAACAGGTAACTAGGCCTCCAGCATCGCCAGGTAACCAGGCCTCCAAGATCATTAGGAAACCAGGCCTCAGGAATCCACAGGTAATCAGTGTTCCAGAATCACCAGATAACCAGGCCCCCAAGATCACCAGGTAACCGGGCCTACAGGATTGCCAGGTAACTAGGCCTCCAGGATCTCCAGGCAACTAGGCCTCCATAATCACCAGTTTACCAGTCCTCCAGGATCTCCAGGCAAC
Source organism: Dendropsophus ebraccatus (assembly GCF_027789765.1). NCBI lineage: Eukaryota > Metazoa > Chordata > Amphibia > Anura > Hylidae > Dendropsophus > Dendropsophus ebraccatus. The sequence continues at coordinate 80,012,174 of NC_091465.1, read as the reverse complement.
TAGGCCTCCATAATCACCAGGTAACTAGGCCTCCAGGATCACCAGGTAGCCAGGCCTCCACTGCAGATCAGTCATCATGGTGTGTCTGGACCATTAAGACTTCTTCACACATTAGGTTTAAAATTCCAACATACATTTCCGCTGTAGAAATCTGAGGCTCTGGATTTGCCGCAGCAGATTTGCACAAGGATTATCATTTGATGGGGCTAATCCTCTTCGTTCCCATCACAAATACATGACATGCTGCTTATTTATCCCGACAGGTTGTTTTTCTCTGTGTTTTGGCAAAAATCTTTTAAGAAAATTTCCTATTGCATAGAAAGGGATTTTAGAAATTCTATTGACATCATGGGTGGGATACATGGGTGGGATACAAGGGTGGGATACATGGCTGGGATACATGGAGGAAGTTACAATGCCGGGCATCCTTCCATGAGTCATATTGCATCCCGCCGATCAGATAGGTACTAAACATGACCTATGTGATCGTTACAGAGACGCCAATATTATATGACGGTATAAAGAAAACTGTTAGGTGCTTGGATGTGAAGAATAGATTGCTGAATCCAGAGCCCAAATGATAAGGTTAAAAGCCAAACTACTTTATTTCTTCATATAAAAACATTAAAAACTGTATGACCGACGTGTTTTGAACAGCAATGTGTTCTTACTCATGATGCTTTATTCTAACTGTACCACTATACAAGCAGATTTGCTTTTCAGGACCATAGGAAAGCTGGATACGGCTGCCATAACACCTCCTATAGCTGTTTCTAGAAACAAAAATGCGTCACAGATCTTGATAGAAGAAGGTGCTGGAGGAGTTATTGCTGCCATATATACCCCCACTAGGGATGATGGACGGCTGAGTGGCGGCAGAGTTCCCATAGACCAGCTCCGGGATCATTTGCCAGGCACGTCACACATCCCTAGTGTTAGCATAAGGCGCAGACTGCTTCTCCCTTCCAGCATAGACCATGGTGTCGATCACATTGGCTGAGAGCCCAGACATCATTGTCTCAGCAGAGGTCGGGCCCCACCAGCCATTCATGATCTAATCAGATGAAGAAGGAGTCCAGATTGTCTTCCATGGAGCCTAAGGACTTGACTGTCCTTCTTACTTCATTACCGGCCTCCAAGTCCCTAAGTCGTCCTCTGGCGTGAAGTCTTTTCATTACTCTACGCAGTCATTTCTCAGTTGTGGTCATTAACATAGATGATTAGTTATAATGGAAGTTGGCACCCAGCTTTCCCTAGACCCTGAATGGTATATAGATCATCACGCATTGCTGCATACTCTCCATCGCTCCTACTGCTCTGCCTGTGTAATACTCAGTCTCCTCTGTAGTTCTGGTACTTTATTCATCAAAAAGAAGGTACAAGATGAAACGTGAGAGAGCTGGGACCTGCGCTGTGATCTGCAGGATCGGGGGGTCAACTTCTTACACTAAAGATTCTTTTCACATCCGTCTTTTTTCCCATTGAATTCAATGGTCTAGAAAACCCTGCACGGCCGTGATTATTATAGCAGGAAAAGAAGCCACTTAGGAGGCAACTTTAGCGGAAACTTAAAGGGGTTTTCCAGTTTAAACGTACTTGTCCACTACTTAGTCACAGGAGGGGCACGGTGGTCGGACCCTCCACAATCTCATACTTGTTCCCTATCCTGTGGATAGAGGAGAAACTAGATAAAATCAGAAGCCCCCTTTAAGAACCCTATTACACAGGACAATTACTAGGCGAACAGGCTGATATCTCCCTCTATATTACAGCTAGTGATCAACCGAATCATAGTATAGCCCAATCCAATCATGGTAATTGGTTTACATAGGCTTCACAAGGAGCAAACAGCAAGGTGTTCATCTCACAGGAAGGGTCGCTGTCCATGGTGCTGAACACAGAGCTGAAGGCACTCAATCCAAATGTTATGAGACAATTCAGGTCTTCTTTGATATGCTACACGACTATCTTGCCCTTGATCCAATATGGCGGCTTTTAAGATGTTGTGGATGTAAAAAAAAATAGACCCCTTCACCCATTACTTGCTGGGGTATTCGGATGTGTCATTTTCCCTTTCATTTCAGAAATATAAGGTGTTCTGAGACTTTTGACTCCCCCTGTATTAGTGTGACTCTTTGTGGGCACCTGTGGCAAAAACTGAAGGGGCTGCAGAACTTATGGAGATACTATAAGGGGAAACTTTGGCTAACACACTTGTGGGCAAATGTAAGAGGGCTTGGGGACTTAAAGAGTACAACTGGTGTCAGAAAGTTATATAGATTTTTAAATTACTTCTATTATTTAGAAATCTCAAGATTTCCCATGCTTATCAACTGCTGTATGTCCTGCAGGAAGTGGTGGATTCTTTCCAGTCTGACACAGTGCTCTATGCTGCCACCTCTGTCCATGTCAGGAACTGTGCAGAGCAGGAGAGGTTTTCTATGGGGATTTGCTACTGATCTGGACAGTTAAAAAAAGAGGGTGGAGTTCATCTTTAAATGAGAAAGTGAAAACTTATTGAAAATCCATGCGAAATCTTACATGTGAACTGGGCCTTAAAGGAACATTACAAAAAATTGTTGCAAGTCATATATGGCTCCTAATTTTCTGGATATTCATGGAGACTTTACAGAGTTTCTTCCTTTCCTTGCCATCGGTGACTTGTTCTGGGAGGTCGCACTTATAGAGTCGTCCATGTAGATAAAAAGGTGTGATTTATAGGGTATGATGTCTCGGCTGTGGAGGTGATGTCATGAAGATGGTCGGCCGCGATCACAGCCGCAGACCCAACATCTAAGTGCTGTGGGAATATCCCGGACGGTTCTGATCTCATTACAAAAGCAATTATGAATCCTATGGGGAAGGTTACACCATTCATAATACAGTGGGGAGCGGAAGAGGATGAACAATGGGGGGAGGAGGGGGGAAATACATTTAACTCTTTCACTCTTTAAATGACTCCGCCATTGTACAATATATGCTCCTGCTATCTGGCGTCCAGTCTGGACACAGCCTTGTCAGGTGCGTCTATGAGGGATGACGAGGGGACCCTGTTTTATGGTTATTGTGGGAGTTGTGCACTTTTACGCACCTCATGGGGTATATCTGTTATCTACATTGACATTGTATAGCTAATGTCCTTACGCACTGTAGATGTTGCTGCTACCTAGTAGTGTGTACACGGGTTATAGCTGGATATTGGGAAGCCCCAGTTGGGGGGGGGGGGAATCATTTTCACTGTTCCAGTCCCCTGTTATATTTGAGGGTATTCTGGGGTAAGGGGAGGGCAGAGTTCAGTATCGCGGTCAGGTCCTCTCCTCTAACTTAGGCTTCCAGACCACCCTGGATAGAGCTGGAGCTGCAATCCCTGTGAAGTCTACAGAATAGCCTAGGTCTCCAGACCACCAAGGGTAATACCTCGTAGGAGCTGAGAGAGCTACAAATTCCCCCAAAGCCTACCGTAACCAAGAGACTTAGAGCCCTGTTATGCGAAAAGATTATCGTGCCAGAAATCGTTTTTTCGTTTAAGTTTAAACGATAAACTTTCGGTGTGCATGCGGACTTGGGTCAAACCACTGACGCAAATTAATTTGAATGCCGATGATCACATCTTTTAGCTGACAAAAAAAATCTGTGTTAATATTTAGCAAATCTTTTGGTGTCTGTACACATTGTATGCTCGCTGGGATCGGGAGTATAGAGTATAAAGTGCTGGGATCAGGAGTATAGAGTATAAAGTGCTGGGATCAGGAGTATAGAGTATAAAGTGCTGGGATCAGGAGTATAGAGTATAAAGTGCTGAAATCAGGAGTATAGAGTATAAAGTGCTGGGATCAGGAGTATAGAGTATAAAGTGCTGGGATCAGGAGTATAGAGTATAAAGTGCTGGGATCAGGAGTATAGAGTATAAAGTGCTGAAATCAGGAGTATAGAGTATAAAGTGCTGGGATTAGGAGTATAGAGTATAAAGTGCTGGGATCAGGAGTATAGAGTATAAAGTGCTGGGATCAGGAGTATAGAGTATAAAGTGCTGGGATCAGGAGTATAGAGTATAAAGTGCTGGGATCAGGAGTATAGAGTATAAAGTGCTGAAATCAGGAGTATAGAGTATAAAGTGCTGGGATTAGGAGTATAGAGTATAAAGTGCTGGGATCAGGAGTATAGAGTATAAAGTGCTGGGATCGGGAGTATAGAGTATAAAGTGCTGGGATCAGGAGTATAGAGTATAAAGTGCTGGGATCAGGAGTATAGAGTATAAAGTGCTGGGATCGGGAGTATAGAGTATAAAGTGCTGGGATCAGGAGTATAGAGTATAAAGTGCTGGGATCAGGAGTATAGAGTATAAAGTGCTGGGATCAGGAGTATAGAGTATAAAGTGCTGGGATCGGGAGTATAGAGTATAAAGAGTATGCGAATGATCAACTGTCGTTCCGTGGATTATGGTGAATCATTTCAGGCCGATTGTGATCATTTATCGTTAATCAAAGAAAATGATAAATTGATTTGTCTGATAAAACTCTAACACCTTTAAATGGGTTATCCAGCGCTACAAAAACATGGCCACTTTTCCCTCTACTGTTGTCTCCAGTTCAGGTGCAATTTGAAATTAAGCTCCATTTACTTCAATGGAGTTTCAATCTGGAGATAACAGTAGGGGAAAAGTGGCCATGTTTTTGTAGCGCTGGATAACCCCTTTAAGCCACCTTGCTGAGAAAGCCTGACCTCTACAGCCAGTGAGGGAAAGCTAGATAGGTGCCTCATTGCACTGAGGACTACACCTTAGTGGTCTGCACCCTGCAGCTTTGAGCATTGCAGATCATCAAAGAGTAAGGGCTTATGCACACATCCACAGATTACCATGTTCAGACAGTGTTCTGGGGACTGGACCTCAGAACTTCCAGCATCACAATTAATTATGATGTCGGGAGCTACAATACTGTTTGAAAGTTTGCGCAATTGTACTGACACAGCCACACCGCTGTGTCACTATACTAGCAGGAACTTTCAAGCAGTTTTGGAACTCCCGACTTTATAATTAATCATGATGCTGGGAGGTCTGAGGTCCAGTCCCCAGAACACTGTCTGTATATGGAAATCTGCGGATGTGTGCCTTAGTCTTAAGGGTCTTTTTATATGGCCAATGCAAACCCATTGGGAGCCTACGAGATAAGCCCATTGGGAGTCAACCAGTGGGAAGAATGCTCAGCCCTCCTCCCAACACTACCACATTTAGTGAAGCCTTGCCAAGGAAAAGAGAAGTAGAAAGACAGGGACCCCACATCTCAGTCCTTGGTCTGGTCATCTACCAACACCATGACCCCAGACCATGCAACTGGTGTGGGGCCCAGGCAGCAGGTGGAGCGTGGTCTGCCTCCATGATACTACAACATTTACAGTCCCGGTATGCAGACATCCTCCATTGAGGTCAATGGCTTCTAACAATTAGCGATGGACCACTAGGGTAAGACCTGGGGCTTCCTTCCTGTGACATACATAAAAGACAGCAGCTAGATATACACATAGACAGTAGGCGCCAACACCTCAGTGATGTATAAGAAACACTGATCCTTCCACATGGATGGAGAAGTCTCAGGGTGCATGGTGGTGCGACTGGCAGCTATGTATATGACATTGTATCCAGAACGTCGACCACGCACCCTAATCGCGACTATTGCATCTCCGAACAACGAAGAAAGCCGTTCCACCACTCGAGCTTTATTTGCTGCGGGATCCCGCTGCTTTGCTGGTTGTTTTATTGTTTTGCTGTCTTTTATGTCTCTTTCGTCAGCCGTTTATGAAGCAATATATCAGGAAAGTAACAATAAAGAAGTATATTCTGGATGTAGTTTATAAACAGTTTGGGTAAGGAAAGCGTTTCATTGTTTGCAGCTGCACATCAGAGGCACCAAAAATAGTCCTGGAGGCGAAATTCCGATATTATTATTGTCTTATTACCGAAACGAATAATAACAAATCAGGAGGAAGAACGCTTCTTTATTGGTATAAATCAGACACGGGCGGCCCCTATTCATATGTCTGCTCCTCTGGTGACAAGGAGATGGCGGGGGGTCCTGCTGCTCACAGACCTCAGGATCAGCTGCTATTAGGTGGTGAGCAACAGTGCCCCTACAGGGCAAACAATGCAGTGCAGGGAGCCTTCAGCTATAGCAAATTAAAGAAGTCCGGCGTTTTCTAAAATCCAGCACCCTGCAGGGACAAGGGGAAATTGATTTCAAGTAACACCTTACCTCTCCCATGCCCGCAGTGAACAGCTGGACTGGCCGCTGGACCATGCTGTTGTCATTTTACGGCTGATGGGCTGGCCGTTTGGCCAATCGGGGACTGGAGCGGGCAGTCCATGAGCCGGGTGGTGACCTGGACACTTCACAAGTTGTTACTTGAAATCAATTTCCCCCCTACCTCTGTAGGCTGTTGGCTTTTAGAAAACACTGGACTTCTCCCATAAAGGGGTAATCCAGAAAAAAAAAGTTTTTGAATCAACTGTGTCTGAAAGGCTCAGAAAGTTATACCAATTTGTAAATGACTACTATTTAAAAATCCAGAGTCTTCCAGTACTTATCAGCTGCTGCACGTCCTGCACGAAGTGGTGTATTCTTTCCAGTCTGACACTGCTCTCTGCTGCCAACTTAATCACCATACCAAATCCCCATAGAGACTCTCTACTGCTCTTGACAGTTCCTGACATGGACAGAGGTGGCAGCAGAGAGCACTGTGTAAGAATGGAAAGAATACACCACTTCCTGCAGGACATACAGCAGCTGATAAGTACTGGAAGACTGACTGGAGATTTTTTAGTAGAAGGAAATTACAAATCTATATAACTCTCTAGTTGATTTGAAAACAGTTTTTTCCTCCGGAGTATCTCTTTGAGGGTGCACCACTATTAGCATAACTCTTAAAGAATAATCTTTTACTCCTGGTCAGTAGATAGTGAACTGTTGTGCAAAAAAAAAAATAGCAATTATTCATTTTCGTTAAAAAAAATTCCGCGAATTCCTCCAATTGCATCGGTGAAGAAGCTGCTTCAGATTCGGTCAGAACCGAAAATAAAATTTAACAATCCAGTATGTTCATGCTGTAAGATAAATTAAAATTTTAACAAATGTGTTTTTTTTTTTTTTTTTAGTTCCAGCCAGAATCGTGAACATCTCCTCCAGTATCACTGTGAACGAGGGAGCGAATGTCAACCTCATGTGTCTCGCTGTGGGAAAACCGGAACCGACCGTGACCTGGAAGCAGCTGAGAGGTGAGAGCGTCCAGATACCTCAGAGAGCGTCCACCTCACACCTGCCAGATATGTCGCTGTATGAGGTGCAGGCCTGTCAGGACTGAGGAGATGCCATAGATAATGGAGTGTGGGGGACTGGGCATCAGCAGAGGGTGAAGGTCCCTCTATGGCATCTATCTACAGTCTAGGTACAGTACACTATGCTGAGGGTAAGTATATATAGGCCCTGTAGTGGGAAGACTGGGCCGATAAATGATTATAGGAAGTGATAGGCCCAAAGCCTGAGGCTGCACTACTGATGACATGTCCCCTTCCTGTTAGGTGTAGCATCACCATGGAAACCTTATAAAGATCCAGTCACCATCCACATCCATACCTACCTGATACCTAGCACCAGACAGAGATAGATAGATAGATAGATAGATAGATAGATAGATAGATAGATAGATAGATAGATAGGAGATAGATAGATAGATAGATAGATAGATAGATAGATAGATAGGAGATAGATAGATAGATAGATAGATAGATAGATAGATAGATAGGAGATAGATAGATAGATAGATAGATAGATAGATAGATAGATAATAGATAGATAGATAGATAGATAATCGATAGATAGATAGATAGATAGATAGATAGATAATCGATAGATAGATAGATAGATAGATAGATAGATAGATAGGAGATAGATAGGAGATAGATAGATAGATAGATAGATAATCGATAGATAGATAGATAGATAGATAGATAGATAGATAGATAGATAGATAGATAATAAATAGATAGATAGATAGATAGATAGATAGATAGATGTTGGGGGTCATAATCTTCTATGTTTAGAGTCTTATATAATCTATTTTGGTCATGTTCAATGGTCAGGTCGTGTTGGAAGTTGTAGTGCACTATATATGGAATATAATAAAATTGTAATGTGGTCAGGTCATGTTGGGGGTTGTAGTGTTGTGGGTATATAGTATATAAAATTGTATTATGGTAATTCTCGGTGGACAGGTTATGTTAGGGGTTGTTGTGCTCTATGTATAGAGTATAATAGAATGTTGGGGGTTGTAGTGCTCTATGTATAGAGTATAATAGAATGTTGGGGGTTGTAGTGCTCTATGTATAGAGTATAATAGAATGTTGGGGGTTGTAGTCTTCTATGTATAGAGTATAATTGAATGTTGGGGATTGTAGTCTTCTATGTATAGAGTATAATTGAATGTTGGGGGTTGTAGTCTTCTATGTATGGAGTATAATAGAATGTTGGGGTTGTAGTCTTCTATGTATAGAGTATAATTGAATGTTGGGGGTTGTAGTCTTCTATGTATAGAGTATAATAGAATGTTGGGGGTTGTAGTCTTCTATGTATAGAGTATAATAGAATGTTGGGGGTTGTAGTCTTCTATGTATAGAGTATAATAGAATGTTGGGGTTGTAGCCTTCTATGTATAGAGTATAATAGAATGTAGTGCTTTATGTATAGAGTATAATAGAATGTTGAGGGTTATATTCTTCTGTGTATAGAGTATAATAGAATGTTGGGGATTGTAGTGCTCTACGTAAAGAGTATAATAGAATGTTGGGGGTTTAGTCATCTATGTATAGATTATAATACAATGTTGGCAGTTATGTTGGCGGTTGTAGTCTTCTATGCATAGAGTATAATAGAATGTTGGGGGTTGTAGTCTTCTATGCATAGAGTATAATAGAATGTTGGGGGTTGTAGCCTTCTATGTATAGAGTATAATAGAATGTTGGGGGTTGTAGCCTTCTATGTATAGGGTATAATACAATGTTGGGGGTTGTAGCCTTCTATGTATAGGGTATAATACAATGTTGGGGGTTGTAGTCTTCTATGCATAGAGTATAATAGAATGTTGGGGGTTGTAGCCTTCTATGTATAGGGTATAATACAATGTTGGGGGTTGTAGCCTTCTATGTATAGGGTATAATACAATGTTGGGGGTTGTAGTCTTCTATGTATAGGGTATAATAGAATTGTATTATGGTCATGCCCAGTGAACGGATCATGTTGGGGGTTGTATTGTTTTATGTATAGATTATGATGTAAACTTTTTATGGCCATGTTGGGGGTTGTAGTATTCTAGGTTTCTTCTGAATGTATAACACATGTATTGTACTCAGATCCGGTGTATAATGGCGGGTGTAGTGTTCTATTATAATAGACCTAATTCTTCTCCATCCTGGATGTATGGAGCACTGTATCAGCATTGTATGAATCCACGGCATATTGTGTGCACATCTGGATTCTGGATTAAGACAGGATATTGTGGTGTCTACAATATGTTTGGTATCAGCACAAGATGTTGGCTGAGTGCAGCTGTGATCCGCCCTATGATGGGATATTAGCGATACGAGATCTGGCATGTGCACACGACTGTTCCGGATTAATATAACAGCATTTAGATTTGGATAGATCTCCGCCTGTTATCCTGAATGCAATGATATTCCGGCCAGAGAACCGAGATACAGAGTAACCCTGAGAATAGGAAACACACTGCAGCTATGGGCTATGCTGACTATAGGGGATCATGTTCTAGATAAGTACCGGATATTCTATGAGCAGGAGAGTAGGGGTCTGTTTTGGCATTGACCTTAGATTTCATGGGTGTCCGGGGTCTACAGTCAGTGTTATATAATGTGTACACAGGATCAGTACATGAAGAACTGGGTGCTATGTGACTGCAGGATGCGGTTATGTTCTGTATGGTAAAACCTCTTCTAAATCAAAGTTTTATGTGTACAAAACTAAGGTCTAGATTATATTTTCTAGATTAACCTGGAATGCTCTGAGTTAGTGCATAAATCATTCTTGTGTACTAAACTATTTTGTAGATTAGTGCAGAATGTGTTGTGTGCAGCACTATGTTCTAGATCAGTGCAGAAAATGTGTGCAGGGCTGTGTTCTAGATCAGTGCAGAAAATGTGTGTGGGGTTATGTTCTAGATTAGTGCAGAATGTGTGTGAGAGGCTGTGTTCTAGATTAGTGCAGAATATGTTGTGTGCAGCGCTGTGTTCTAGATCAGTGCAGAAAATGTGTGCATGGCTGTGTTCTAGATCAGTGCAGAAAATAAATGTGCGTGGGGCTATTTTCTAGATTAGTGCAGAATATGTGTGTGAGGCTGTGTTCTAGATTAGTGCAGAATATGTTGTGTGCAGCGCTGTGTTCTAGATCAGTGCAGAAAATGTGAGCAGGGCTGTGTTCTAGATCAGTGCAGATATGTGTGTGGGGCTATGTTCTAGATTAGTGCAGAATGCATGCATGGGGCTGTGTTCTGGATTAGCGCAGAATATGTTGTGTGCAGCGCTGTGTTCTAGATCAGTGCAGAATATGTTGTGTTCAGGGCTGTGTTCTAGATTAGTGCAGAATATGATGTGTGCAGGGCTATGTTCTAGATTAGTGCAGAATATGATGTGTGCAGGGCTGTGTTCTAGATTAGTGCAGAATATGTGTGTGAGGCTGTGTTCTAGATTAGTGCAGAATATGATGTGTGCAGCGCTGTGTTCTAGATCAGTGCAGAATATGTTGTGTTCAGGGCTGTGTTCTAGATTAGTGCAGAATATGATGTGTGCAGCGCTGTGTTCTAGATCAGTGCAGAATATGTTGTGTTCAGGGCTGTGTTCTAGATTAGTGCAGAATATGATGTGTGCAGCGCTGTGTTCTAGATTAGTGCAGAATATGTTGTGTGCAGCGCTGTGTTCTAGATTAGTGCAGAATATGATGTGTGCAGCGCTGTGTTCTAGCTTAGTGCAGAATATGTTGTGTGCAGCGCTGTGTTCTAGATTAGTGCAGAATGCGTGTGTGGGGCTGTGTTCTAGATTAGTGCAGAATAGGATGTGTGCAGCGCTGTGTTCTAGATTAGTGCAGAATGTGTGTGGGGCTGTGTTCTAGATTAGTGCAGAATATAATGTGTGCGGGGCTGTTTTCTAGATTAGTGCAGCATATGATGTGTTCTAGATTAGTGCATATAGTATAGGCATACCATATACTGTAGATGTATCATATACTGCAGATATATCATATACTGTAGATGTACCATATACTATAGATGTACCATATACTGTAGATGTACCATATACTATAGATGTACCATATAGTGTAGATATACCATATACTGTAGATGTACCATATACTATAGATGTACCATATACTGTAGATATACCGTATACTGTAGATGTATCATATAGTGTAGATATACCATATACTATAGATGTACCATATACTGTAGATATACTGTATACTGTAGCTATACCCAGGGGCGTAACTACCATAGAGGCAGGGCAGGCAGCTGCTATGAGGCCTATAAAGAAGGGGGGCCCGGGAATGCACAGGGAAGATAAGAACCATCCTGTGTCCTTATGTGCTGCAGTGTGTAAGTAACCCAAAGTTCACTTATATGCTGTGTAGGCAACCAGCAGGAAAAATTGTGGAAGGTAGATATGTGCCAAGCAGGTTATTGTGCTCTGTATGGAAGTTCCAGGGAGTCCAGGGTTGCCAGTCCGCTAGTACATCCCAGACTTTCCACATACCTGAATTGCAGCAGGAGAACTACAATGTATGTGCCACAGAGGTCCTGGGACTCTGTGGGGGAAAGAAAGCAGTTCATGGTCAGTAACTATAGGTTACTGACATTTGCTATTTAGTATAGCTGCTGTGCGGCTAAAATGGGCTGTCTTTCTTGGAACGGCTGTAGTGTGGGTGGGAGGCCGTTCCCAGGGTCCGGTCCAGGCTTTACTGGGTTTTTTAAAAGCCTCTGACTTGGTGCATTAGGTGTGGAGAGACAACCTGCTGAGAGTGTTTGGGAGTCACTTGATCCACAGTGAATCTGGCAGGAGCTGGAGAGAGAAGCCCTGCAACCGAGCTGCTATAGACTGCTGGTCTGAATAAGGACATAACTACACGGTGGTGTGTATATGCTTTCTGTTAATGTGTCTGAAAGGCAGCCGCTTTGTGTTTGAAGCTGGAACGGCAGCTGTAAAAGCCTCATGCTGGACTATTTTTTTTCTGGTTTGTTACCAATAAACATTTTTTGTTGCATCCAAAGCCTGCTTGTGCCTACCACTTGTGATGCTAATTCCCACAGCTGCAACACAAAAAGGGTTAAAAAGCAGAAGACAAGGAGATCTCTGCTTCATTGCTCTGATAACCCCTTACCTTTGTTCTCAGTGCAGAGCTCAGGGGTTATCAGTGCGTGAGTAGTGAAGCAGAGATCTCCTTGACTTCTGCTTTTTAACCCTTTTTTGTTTATATACATATATAGTGCCTTGTGTTGTGTGTAGGGGAGGGGGCCCCATACAGTTTTGTTGCTATGGGGCCCCATGAATCCTAGCTACGCCCCTGGCTATACCATACTGTACTGTACTGTACTGTAGATGTACCATATACTGTAGATGTACCGTATACTGTACATGTGCCAGCCTGGCTGTGAAGCTGGTAGGAGGCCTGGTACCCATCGCTGAGGAGGAGGAGGAGGAGGAGGAGGGGTGCGTGCCCCATACATCAGGAGGTAGACAGCGCCACAGTGATGCATTATATCCATACATTATCAGCCAACCATCTGGCTTTTGATGTATTATAGCAACACATTAAACTTATACATCATCCCCGGCACTGACTTTGATGTATAGAGTGAAAGGGCCGCCAGGAAGTTGGGGGAGCCGCTCAGATGTCAGCCAAGAATAAGAGAGGATTTCCCATTTATGTCAGGTAGTCTGTCATTAACCCCTTCATTCCCATGTATTTTTGTTACATTCCCTCTTATCAAGGTTATCCATCCTGCCTGCCTGCCCTGATATATTGACCCAATAGATTCTTTAAAGGTTTTCTCTGCTATAAACAATATTGTTCATAGAGATCGCTGATGCACCTGCATCTGTAATCTGCAGGGAAGCCTGACTGTATCTTCTGGTTCTCTGCAGCGCTACCACAGGAGAAAGTAGGCATTACACGGCGACCATTCAAATAAATGGAGGGATTGTCTGTGTAATGCAGGACAAGTCCTCCAGAGCGAGAGACTCTCTATATAACCCCTCTCCTCTCTGACCAAGAGATGAGGATCCTGAACATAGGACAGAACCCCATCTACTAACACAGAATTTCCTAATATGTTGTATATAAATAAATATACAGTATATATATAGAGAGAGAGAACATCCCCTTAAAGGGGTACTCCAGCGAAAATCTTTTTATCTCAAATCACCTGTAGTCAAAAAGTTATAAAGATTTGTAATTTACTTCTATTTAAAAAATCTCCAGTCTTCCAGTACTTATCAGCTGCTGTATGTCCTGCAGGACGTGGTGTAGTCTTTCCAGTCTGACACAGTGCTCTCTGTTACCACCTCTGTCCATGTCAGGAACTGTCCAGAGCAGCAGCAAATGCCCATAGAAAACCTCTCCTGCTCTGGACAGAGGTGGCAGCAGAGAGCACTGTGTCAGACTGGAGAGAATACACCACTTCCTGCAGGACATACAGAAGCTAATAAGTATGGGAAGACTTGAGATTTTTAAATAGAAGTAAAGTACAAATCTCTCTAACTTTATGACACCAGTTGATTTGAAAGAAAAAAAAATTGCCGGGGTACCCCTTTAATTAGCAACTCCCCAACCTGATTAGATGTTATTGTGTGGTCACAGATCCGTGTGACACACAAATAAACAATAACCCTTTGCATGCTTCAGCCGTGCAACATCTGAGTACACATATCTATAACAGCGACATCTAGTGGCGAAACTTTATCACTACCTTCATCACCACTGACTAACAATAAGTACAGACTTTTACAAAGGGTGTAATTAATAGCAACACCCGTGGTGGGACACCGCAATAGGGCAATTGCTTAAATCATGATCCACTAGATCTATATGCAAATCCAAATGTGATGCCTATTGGGGAATGGCCTGACCTATGGGGTTAAAAATGAGCCCCATAACTTTAGAGAACCCAAATACCTGATGACATCTGTAAAGATCCCAGGGCAGTACTACACTCACACCGCAGCTGTACATCCTGGCATACTAACACAGGTGCGGGCTTATTACACTATATTCAACCTATAGACAATATGGAGGTAAAGGTGGGGGCTCACTTTAAACTTTATGCATAGAAGATGGGACAAGCTGTTTAGACCCCTATAGTAGACGCATATATCAGGGGGTTGTCTGATCTTTCGGTGATATCAGAGATGACACTATAGCCCCCCCCATGGGGTGCTCCCCCCATCCTCTTATGCAGTCACATCTCCTCCTCCGCAGACACGTAGCAGCTTTGCTGTCACTGCCAGTAGCCGTCATTGTTAATCTCAATTTCTCGCCCAGGATCCGCCGCTTACTCCGCACATAGACTCAGTTTCCATTACGGATGGCAGCTCCACCCCCCGTATTATACACATGATTGTACCTATGCCCTGCTCGGCAGGATCCCACAGCACGGCATAGCAATCACAGCCGTGCCATAGCATCTAATATCTATCCTTTACTAAAACATTGGTGTATAGCGGAGCGGAGGGAGCGCAGGCTCCACAATAACATGGCCTCACCTCTCCCCGCTCTGGCTGCATCGATTTTTAGCACGCTTGTGTTCCTGCCTCCTCCTTTTTGTTTTCTCTCAGTGGGGAGCATTTAAAGGTGGATGAGGAGAAGATTATGCTAGAACTGATGAGCCGCTGTCTCCACTCTAAGCTGGCTGTGCTTTCTATATGTTACTTCAAGCCACTGATGTGAAATCTATAATAGAGCCCTCCTGACTATTAGGGTGCAGATACACCTTCAATAGCCCCCCTGACTATTAGGGTGCTGATACACCTTCAATAGCCCCCCTGACTATTAGGGTGCTGATACACCTTTAATAGCCCTCCCTGACTATTAGGGTGCAGATACATCTTAAATAGCCCCCCTGACTATTAGGGTGCTGATACACCTTTAATAGCCCCCTGACTATTAGGGTGCTGATATACCTTTAATAGCCCCCTGACTATTAGGGTGCTATTACACCTTCAATAGCCCCCTGACTATTAGGGTGCCTATACCCCTTCAATAGCCCCCTGACTATTAGGGTGCTTATACCCCTTCAATAGCCCCCTGACTATTAGGGTGCCTATACCCCTTCAATAGCCCCCTGACTATTAGGATGCCTATACCCCTTCAATAGCCCCCTGACTATTAGGGTGCCTATACCCCTTCAATAGCCCCCCTGACTATTAGGGTGCCTATACCCCTTCAATAGCCCCCCTGACTATTAGGGTGCTGATACACCTTCATAGCTGACGGCCACTTACAGCTATTTCCTCCATTCACCCTATACACATGGACGATGGCTTAGCTTAGCTGTTAAGTGAGGAGGGGAGGTAAGCCGCTGCCAGCCATCACCCACTGGGGGATATAAGGCCTCTCCTGCCGACACCAGCCGTTTATTCACCAATGTGTATGAGACCTTTAGTTGCCTAATACAATAAACCTTGTGGAACCCCTCAACATCCTGTACGACCACACCGGGCACAACCTCAGCCCCCCATAGCTACATCTCCAGCATCTTCTATAGACCCCACAGTTTGTACATATATATACATTGTGCCGTTCCTCCTTTATTCCTCCTGGTAATATATGAATAAATTGACAACTACAGTAAGTGATACCGTTCCTCGTCAGTGGAAAAGTTTACTTCTAGGACAGTCGGCACCTGTTTGGGCACTGTGTACACACCACAATATTCTGGGGGAAGCGAGTGCCAACCTGTTAGCTCAGTGCTCACTTCCCCCTCATTCCCCACTTGCTGTCTGTGCTATTACACATACAGGCAGAGAGCAGCGAGCGGCAGGAGGGGCCACCCATTGAAGTCAATGGCAGTCTGCTGCAGCTGTTCATATTACATGGAGCGACATGCTACAGACCGTCACTGACACATGTTGAAAGACCAATATCAGCCAACATTATGCCAAGTAAGGCCAATAAATGTTTAGTGTAAAAGGGCCTTAAAGTGGTAGTTCACTAAAAATATATATATTTTAAATCAAATGGTGACAGAAAGTGTCAGAGATTTGTAATTTACTTTGAAACCCATAGTGGTAACCGATAGGGATGACAGTCCATACCCCTAGGGCCACGTTACAAACCCAACATTCCTCAACATGGCTCTATGGATGTTGCAAAACTACAAGTGCTGTGCAGGCATGCTGGGAGTTGTAGTTGCTAGGTTGGGTTGTAGCCCATTGGGTTTGTAATGTGGCCCTAAGGGTACAGGTCGTCATCCCTAGAGAGACAGTGTTTTCTTTCCACTATGGCTTTGTGTTCCCTCTGTGTCTGCTCATATACTGTAAATATGATTTCTTTTCCTCTCCATGTAAAACAACATCATATAACCATATCTCCCCGGTGTTCGTAAACTAAGAGGTCAAGAAGCCGGCAAGTGGTAGAATGTTTCCACGGCAACAGACATCACTGTCAATCCCGTTTCGGAAATAGAACTATTGTCGAAACTTTTGCATAAATATTTACAATTTTTTTTTATTACCGAATGAGAAATATGTATTTTATTATTTTATTGTTACCGTTCCTCCTTAACCTCAGTGACTACCATGCATATGTTGCACCTTGGTTGCTGGGGTCACTGAGGCTTAGCAACAGCTTCCATAGAACCTATGAGGTAGGCCGCATGTGTTACATAAACTTATATGTTGTGGAAGTGTAGTACAGATTGTGTATCAGTAATGGTGTCCAATGGTAAAGGAAGGAAGGAGCAATTTGGGTGGCGATCCACCTTAATTTTTTATTTGTTCATTTTGTTCATTACGCATCCAATTTTTTTTAAAGGACACAAAAATGAGGTCGACCATGACCTAATGCATATACAACAACATACTACAGCCAATTTAGTAGAAAACCAATGAATCTACTAGTATAATTTTGGTAAAAGAAAAAACATATAAACACTCTGACAAAAAACCTTCAAAGAGATGTTGCTCCAGCTAGTTATTCTTACTGGGCGGTAAGATGTAAAAGTAAACCCCTCTGTGGGCCTAAACTTTAATAGTAAAAATATGTAAAGAGTAACCCAAAGGGTCATCCAAGGGAAGAGAAGGAAGCCATGTGCCCTGCTTATTCTTGGTGGTGGCTTGTTGTGGTATCGGGCAGGGCTAGAAGGTGATTCTATTATAGTTTTTGGGTATACATGGATAAATAGTCTACCAGATGGTTGCCCAAGGGAAGAGGGTAAATAAGCCACATGCCCCTCATGTTGTCAGGAATGGGTTGTTGTAGTGTCAGCAAAGGCTACAAGGTGGTTCCATTAATATGTTTGGAAAAATAGTCACCCAAGGGGTTGTCCAAGGAATGATGAAGAGGGTGAAGAAGATAAGTGCCATTCATGTTCATGTTGGTGTGTTGTGGAGATGTCACACAGACTCAGACGGTGGTTCCATTTCAGTTCTTGTGTATAAACAGGTGAATAGCCAGAGGTTCGTCCAAGGGAGGAGAAAGAGGATAAAGAAGCCATGCACCCTTCATGTTCTTGATGCTGGGTTGTGGTAGGATCAACTCGTAGATAGTCAGGATGTTGTCCAAGGCAAAAGAAGACCGGTCAAGAAGTCACACGCCTTTTATGTTCTTGGGCTGATGTCAACTGTTAGATGGCAGTTCCATTGCAATTTTTGGATAAAAATGGGTAAACAGGGGGTTGTCCAAGGCTAAAGAAAGAGGGTAAAGAAGCCTTGTGCCCCTCATGTTCTAGGTGGTGGGTTGTAATGGTATCAACCAGGGTCAGAAGGCGGCTCCATTACAGTTTTTAAGTATAAATAGGTTAATAGTCCACCAGAGGTTTACCAGAGGGAACAGAGAGAGGCTGAAGAAGCCGTGTGCCCTTAGTGATTAGTGGTAGTGTCATCCCCCCAAGGTGGCACCTCAGCTCTATCCGGGCAAGTGGTTACCTAGACTTATAGGGAACGTATTTTCTATCTTCAGCTGCGAGTGGAGGTGATAACTTTCATGTTGTGTTTCTGTGTTGTAAGTGTGTGTTTGTCTCTCATTCCTACCCCACAACCCTCATTCCTGCCCTTCCCCCAAACCTCTCCCTCCCACCTTCACCCCACAGAAGGGTTTTCCAGCGAGGGCGAACTCTTGGAGATCACGGAAATCAACCGACAGCAAGCCGGAGAGTACGAGTGCATCACGTCAAATGGAGTGTCCATGCCCGACAGCAAGAAAGTGATGATCACGGTCAACTGTGAGTGCTGCATGAAGGGGACACTCCTGTAGGGATCGGGGTGGTAAAAGAGGTCCACATGGGAGGGGCCCAATTGGTAATTCCATCTATCCACCATCCCAAAAGCCATGGCCCTATGTAAGATCGTAAAACATTGTCATCTCAGACACCATAGGTGGTTTTGTGATGTCACTGAGCAAACCTGGTGATGTCATCACTGGGCCATCCCAGTCAGGGACTTCTGGGTCCTAGAGAGACCCATGTGACTGCCTGTGAAGACAAACTAATATTAGCTCACATGGTCCGTAAAAATCATTGTGTGTAAGGTAAAAATTGGAAGAGCGCAAAAATACACACCAAAATCGTCACGTTTGCGTTTGCGTTTCCCCTTTAAATAAAGCCATGAAGCCATACATGTATCCAAGAAACACCCCCCCCCCCAATCCCACTTGACCTATTAGTAAATTGTAACTATGGTGGTACTGTTGTGTCCATAAAAGAAGACATCAGTATTATAAATGGCGCCCGGTAGCTGGGTAAGTGGCTGTTACAGATATTGCAATGGAGCCCAGGAGCTGCAAGTATGGCTCTTCCCATTGGGGCGAATAAAAATGGCGGTGATGTCCTCATCAATCAACTAGTGTACTCAGCGAAAAAATCTGCTGTATTTTCCTATGGCGGATATCACCGCCTTTGTCTCTGCACCCATTTTCATAAATATTCACCCCCTGAGTCATATAATAAGTCTTATAGCGGCGAAATATTTCCGTTAAATGCGCATATTTGCTTTTAAGGCCAAATCCTGTCGCATTGCCAGCGGGGAATATAACAGATGTATTATTTATAGAAAGAGGGTCCATATTATGTGCCTGAAATCATAAAACGGAGCGTAATGCTAAGGAAATGGCAGACATAAAAAACATAAAAGGCCGTTTTACAATAACCGGGTGAAGCAGCCACAAGCCCTCAGCCATAGATGTCAGGAAATAAGAGCAAAGAGGCGGCTTTCAGTGGCAATAGATACCAGGCGGAATGGTCTTATTCCTAGATCTGTCTCTATCACACGACAGAAAGCAGCAGTCGACTGCAATCCCAGCGCTGAAAAACGGAGAGCGCTTTGTGGCGTTCCGCTCCCCTGGGAAACCCATTAAGGGCATTAAGGAAATAAAAGTCGTAGTTACAATGTAAATATAATATTTTACTTTGGAGGCGGAAAACGGATTCACATTGCAGGATCTAGCGAAAGCGAAAAGGTACAACCTGAAATCAATAATTCAACCAAACATTACAAAAAAATCGTTACACTACGAGCCGGCACAATAAAATCTTAATCTGAGGATAATCGTTTCAGAGCGCTTTCCCTTTAAATAAAAAAAATTCTGAGCCATGGAGGTCAGCATCTGTAAAAGCCTTGTATGGGTCTACAATGGCTCCGGAAAGTTATTATAACCTTCCATACAAATCACTATTTGTCTCGGCAGATGTACCCCCTGGGGGGCCGGGGGTTACCAGAAAATTAGATTTTGGGCAACAACCAAAGTAGGTCCCCACCTAGCCAGTTCTTGCAATTTCAACCCATGTCATACCAAAATACTGCAATATAGTTTTAAGGTTACATTGCCATATACAGCCCAAACAATACCATCATATAGTGCCCAAATATCCCACCCAATACTACTATAAAGTACCCAAATAATAATTCCTTAAAAAACACACAACATTGCCATATAGTACCCAAATAATACTCCTTAATAAAACTCACATAATACAGCCATATTGTGCCGAAATCATACTCTCTTAAATAAACCCACATATTACTGCCATATAGTGCCCAAATAATACACCCTAAGGCTATGTTCACACTGCGTACGAATCCGTATGCAGTTCTTACGCCGCCGTACGTGTGCGGCTGAAACTACGGGTGTGCAAAAAATCGACATGCGGCCGGATGCGTACGCACTGCGAACATACGCCTGTAGTAGAGTTATGCTTCCCTAGCTTGTTTCGAAGTGATCTGAGGCAGGTCATTTACTTGGAAATCTTCGCCCAGCCCAATAAAACTCACAGAACCTTTTGGATCGAAAAATCAAGTTCAATTTGGCTGCAATACGTACTTTGTACGGGACCGCATGGAAATCCACGGCCGTGAGTTTCAACATTTCCGTCCCCAAACAATGGTCTTGTTCATTTTTCCCGGCAGCGTATACGATCCGGCCGTAAGCTCATACGTAGTGTGCATTGTGCGGCCGTATATCGTATACTTTCAAGCGAACGCATCAACCTCAAAACTACGGGCGTATATTCGCGGTTCGCACTACGAGCGGAAATATACGCAGTGACAACATAGCCCCCAAGAGCTCACATAATACTACCATATAGTGTCCAAATTATTATTACTTTTTTTTTTTTTTTAAAGCGCCCTTGATTTCAGTTTTTCTTTTCCTTTCACATTAACTGGTGTCAGAAAGTTATATAGATTTGCAATTTACTTTACTTAAAAATCTCTAGTCTTCCAGTACTTATCAGCTGTTGTATGTCCTGCAGGAAGTGGTGTATTCTTTCCAATCTGACATAGAGCTCTCTGCTGCTACCTCTGTCCATGTCAGGAACTGCCCAGAGCAGTCGCAAATTCCTATAGAAATCCTCACCTGCTCTGCACAGTTCCTGGCATGGACAGAGGTGGCAGCAGAGAGCACTGTGTCAGACTGGAAAGAATACACCACTTCCTACACAAATAATACTCCTTTCAAAGAGCTCACCTAATATATAATATATAATACTCTCAGAGAAACATACCCTACCAGTTTCCTCAATCCATGAGGGGTAATAAAAACATTACAAAAATATACATATACTTTTTTTTTCCCCAAACATTCCCAAATTGATTTTTTTTTTTATTTACGGCAACTGAATGTGTGTAACATTTTGTTTCCCTCAGATCCTCCATTCATCAGTGATGTGAAGAACGCTCAGTCACCCGTCGGGAAGCCAGCTGTGCTTCGCTGTGAGGCATTAGCCGAGCCCCCAGCAGAGTTTGAATGGTTTAAGGATGACAAGCGGTGAGTACAGGAGGTGGCAGCCATGTTTCCTCTCTGATCCCTGTTAGAAACCACTGTCTCTATCAAATGAGAGGTGGGCCTAACCTTTAAGAACAAAGTTAAAAGGGAATCCCATAGCGGAAATCAAACTCACTGTTTATATTTCCTCCTCCACCCAATCCACTATCTAACTCTTTTGTATCTCTCATAGAAGGGCAGCGGGGGAGGGGGGTCAGTGTTTTCCACTGACTTGCCGCTGGAGGGGCCCATTGTGATGGGAATGCCCTCTCAGGTTGGGAGACACTTACTACCTATGAGCTTTATCTATGGTTTGTGCATCCTTATATGCGTCCCACAGGGGCCTCAATGTATAACTGGAGACCCCAGACCAGACTCCTAAATTATCAAACCCCAGAGCAGATCTCTGATATATGAGACCCCAGACCAGACTCCTAAATTATCAGACCCAAGAGCAGATCTCTGATATATGAGACCCCAGACAAAACGCCTAAATTATCAGACACCAGAGCAGACCTCTAATATATGAAACCCCAGACCAGACTCCTAAATTATCAGACCCTAGACCAAACCTCTAATGTATGAGACCCCCATACCAGACCCCTAATGTATCACACCCCAGACTGGACTCCTGAATTATAAGAACCCACACTTCTAATATATGAGACCCCAGATCAGACCCCTAATGTATCAGACACCAGACCCCTAATGTATCAGACCGCAGACTAGACCCCTAATGTATCAGACTCCAGACCAGGCCCCTAATGTATTAGACACCAGACTAGACCCCTAATGTATCAGACCCCAGACCGGACTTCTAATATATGAGACCCCAGATCAGACCCCAGACCAGACCCCTAATGTATCACACCCCAGACTGGACTCCTGAATTATCAGACCCCAGACCGGACTTTTAATATATGAGACCCCAGATCAGACCTGAGACCAGACCCTTAGTGTATCAGACCCCAAACCAGATTCCTAATGTATCAGACACCCAGACTAGACCCCTAATGTATCAGACCCCAGACCGAACTCTTAAATGATCAGACCCCAGACCTCACCCCTCAGTTTTCAGGTCTGAGATAAGACTTTGTAATTATGAAGCCCCAAAGTGGAGTTTTCAGAAACTTTCAGACTGAACCCCTGGATTATCGAACCCCAGACCAGACCCCTAGATTATCAGACTCCACACCAGACCCCTAGATTATCAGACTCTACACCAGACCCCTAGATTATCAGACTCCACACCAGACCTCTAGATTATCAGACTCCACACCAGACCCCTAGATTATCAGACTCCACACCAGACCGCTAGATTATCAGACTCCACACCAGACCTCTAGATTATCAGACTCCACACCAGACCCCTAGATTATCAGACTCCACACCAGACCTCTAGATTATCAGACTCCACACCAGACCCCTAGATTATCAGACTCCACACCAGACCGCTAGATTATCAGACTCTACACCAGACCCCTAGATTATCAGACTCCACACCAGACCTCTAGATTATCAGACTCCACACCAGACCCCTAGATTATCAGACTCCACACCAGACCCCTAGATTATCAGACTCCACACCAGACCCCTAGATTATCAGACTCCACACCAGACCCCTAGATTATCAGACTCCACACCAGACCCCTAGATTATCAGACTCCACACCAGACCCCTAGATTATCAGACTCCACACCAGACCCCTAGATTATCAGACTCCACACCAGACCCCTAGATTATCAGACTCCACACCAGACCCCTAGATTATCAGACTCCACACCAGACCCCTAGATTATCAGACTCCACACCAGACCCAGACCATTATGTTAGTTTATGAATGGTGTAAAAAGCTACAAAGTGCCTAACCCTATATTAGGCCAATGGTGGGTCCTGGTGGGGTGAAGGATGTCTCGTCACTCCTCTTACCAGGGAAACATCTCCAGCGTCTTTCCAGCTGACAGATCCTATAAGTTCTGCATGAAGTGATCAGCTGATTATTCTACGATGATGACGGCATCTCCAGTGACATTTTCTTTTCTTTCATCTGCTCATCTGACTGTCCCGGCCTCATCCTCCACAGACTGGCTGCAGGAATAGAAGGCTTGAAGATCCAGAACGAGAGGACTTGGTCCGTGCTTCTGTTTTCAAATGTCACCTCAAGGCATTATGGGAATTACACATGCCTGGCATCCAATAAACTCGGCTCATATAATTCCAGCGTGCGACTACTCAGTAAGTAGAGTCATGGTATTTTTGCTTTTTATGATACCTTTCTAGCTTGCCAGCCAGAGGAAGCGTCTGTAGCCAAGACACAATTCAGAGGAAACAACCTGAGGGGCTGAGGTTAGTGGAGCGCTGAGCTGGAGTCCACATCTCACAATGGTGCCGATGCCTCTCGGCCTGAACTGAGAAACCATATTATTGCACAGAATGCTATCATCTCTTGAGTTCTGTAAAAATAGACTTTTTCTTTTGTAGCGAATGCTGTAGGCCCATGATTCCAGAGTGGGGGGAGGGAATTCTTCAGAATCAATGCAGCCTCCATTTATAATTATGAACACACAGAAGGCTCAATTCTGGATTATTGGACATCCCAAAAAACACATATAGAACCTGTTTGAAAGGGTAGAGGTCCATCTGGAAGACCAAATAAAAGGCGAGGCTGTCCCATCCCCTAATTTTTATGTTATTCAATCACACAGGTGTAAGAGAAACTGATGGGTCCCCCTCCCCCCAACTACAAACTTTCCCAACTTCATAGGAAAGTTATGGCCTGCCAGAATTATCTAACAACTCATGATCAGTAGATGCAGAGATATACTATACTACACACAAAGCCAGTGATGTATTGTGGTGCTATACACTATGGGGGAGATTTATCAAACATGGTGTAAAGTGACACTGGCTCAGATTCCACCTTTCATTCCTCACAGACTATTTGGAAAATGAAAGATGGAATCTGATTGGTTGCTAGGGGCAACTGAGCCAGTTTCACTTTACACCATGTTTGATAAATCTCCCTCTCTGTTGCAATATGTGCTTCATATACTATGCGAAAAAGAATTAATTTAGACAAGACTCCTAAAGATCAATTTAGACTCCAGACCCCTAAAGATCACTTTAGGCCCAAGATGCCCAAAGATCAATTCAGACCCCAGATCAGACCCCTAGAAGATCATTTTGGACTCCAGACCAGCCCTTAAAAGATAAATTGAGAATGAACAACTCTAAAGATCAGATTAGACCCCCACACCTCTAAAGATCATTTGAGACTCTAGACCCCCAAAGACTCAGACTCATAACTCTCAAAGATTACTTCCATACCCCAGATCAGAGATCTAGGGTCAATCTAGACCTAAGACCAGATCTCAAAAGATCACGTCAGACCCCAGACTTGATTCCTTCATTTAGTTACTGCTCCTTGGTCCTACTTATTTCAAGGAGCAACCATGGGACCCCATGAGTGGTGGTGCCCTGAGAACCCTGGAGCCAGGAGCAGTGACTAGTACTAGCCTCCTTGTGTCAATAGGCCCAGTATTAGTCACTGCAGTATGTCCCTGCTCCATATACAATATAATGTTACCAGTGTATAACATAGGAAACAATAGTCAGTGAAGCATCCGCGTACCTTCCTCGTGCTCAGCATTTTGCGCAGTCTTCACAGATTGCTGGGTAATTTTCAAGACTGTTCATATTTTTGCATTCCGGTAACTCCCCGGTTGCTGATCTATATCCACCAGCGAGAAATGTATTCTTCCCGACTACCTGCGCCACTCCTCGCCGTCTGGGCCTTTTATGCGCTGAACTTTCATTTTCATTCGGAGAGCAGATCTCAGAATTCCCATCAGATTCAAATTTTATTTATTTTCATGTCGAAGATTTGTTGCATCACTTTCGGGAAAACAATAGTCACTGATAGAACCTGAGCGGAACCCATCGCTCCGTGAATGTCAATGACGCCATTTCCATTCCGCAAGTCGATGAGGGAAATTATTTCTGGAAATAGGGAAATCCAGTTAACAGGTAAAGAAACATCAGACTTTCCAAGTTATCAGACTAATCAAGGGGCGACGTACGAAACTTTGAAGATTATTGGACTGACCGTAATGTCTTAAATCCCAATCATCTGGCATCCAGTTGTTTGGAAATCTTGCTAATCCATTGCTGGAGATAGACACCACTGAGAGGAATCTTACTATAAACTATTCTGAATATCATATGGTAATTGTGGCCCCCATAGACCATGTTTAATCCAATTGCCATGGGCCCCCACCCTAAGTGGGTCCAGATGTTTGCCCAGGCAGGTGTGCTGGGTGCTGTTTGTGATCCTGGACCTATCCTCCAGCTTTGCTTTACCCTCTGTATATCTTGCAGCTGGGACATGGTGAAAACTACTGTTTTTCCCTGTTTGTCCACATTGAAATCCATTGTTGCTACATGATGTCACAAAATTGCTTTGCAGGTTGGACTCAATATACCCCAGTTGTTGCTTAGATCTATTGGCTTCAATTTCTCCTGTCCTCAGATTTGTTGGCTTCCATGTGTCCTTCCCTCAGATCTGTTGGCTTCCATGTCTTCTGCCCTCAGATCTTTTGGCTTTTATGTCTGCTGCCCTTATATCTGTTGGCTTCCATGTCTCCTGTACTCAGAACTGTTGGCTTCCATGTCTTCTGCCCTCAGTTATGTTGGCTTCCTTGTCTTTTGCCATCAGATCTGTTGGCTGCCATGTTTCCTACCCTGAGATTTGTTGACATCCATGTCTCCTGCCCTCAGATCTGTTGACTTCCATGTCTCCTGCCCTCAGTTATATTGGCTGCCATGTCCCCTGTCCTCTCCTCAGATCTGTTGGCTTCCATGTCTCCTGCCCTCAATTATGTTGACTTCCATGTCTCCTGCCCTCAGCTATGTTGAATTCCATGTCTCCTTCCCTCAGTTATGTTGGCCTCCATTTCTCCTGCCCTCAGTTATGTTTACTTCCACGTCTCCTGCCCTAAATTCTGTTGGCTTCCATGTCTCCTGCCCTCAGTCATGTTGACTTCTATGTCCCCTGCTTTCAATTATGTTGGCTTCCATGTCTCCTGCCCTCAGTTATGTTGGCCTCCATTTCTCCTGCCTTCAGTTATGTTGGCTTCCATGTCTCCTGCCCTCAGTTGTGTTGGCTGTCATGTCTCCTGTCCTCAGTTATGTTAGCTTCCATTTCTCCTGCCCTCATTTATGTTGGCTTCCATGTCTCCTGTCCTCAGTTGTGTTGGCTTCCATGTCTCATGCCCTTAGTAATGTTGGCTTCCATGTCTCCTGCCCTTAGTTATATTGGCTTCCATGTCTCCTGCCCTCAGTTATGTTGGCTTCCATGTCTCCTGCCCTCAGTTATGTTGGCTTCCATGTCTCCTGTCCTCAGTTGTGTTGGCTTCCATGTCTCCTGCCCTTAGTAATGTTGGCTTCCATGTCTCCTGCCCTCAGTTATGTTGGCTTACATGTCTCCTGTCCTCAGTTATGTTGGCTTCCATGTCTCCTGTCCTCAGTTATGTTGGCCTCCTTGTCTTCTGCCCTCAGTTATGTTGGCTTCTGTGTCTCTTGCCTTCAACTATGTTGGCTTCCATGTCTCCTGCCCTCAGTTATGTTGGCTTCCATGTCTCCTGCCCTCAGTTATGTTGGTCATCTTGTCTCCCGCCCTCAGTTATGTTGGCTTCCATGTCTACTGTCCTCAGTTATGTTGGCTTCCATGTCTCCTGCCCTCAGTTATGTTGGCTTCCTTGTCTTCTGTCCTCAGTTATGTTGGCTTCCATGTCTCCTGCCCTCAGTTATGTTGGCTTCTGTGTCTCCTGCCTTTACAGACGCTCCCCCTTCTCTCCGTACCCCAGGCCTCTGCAGCAGAGCGACACTTAACCCTGCTTGTCTGAAAATTGCCAACCTCCAGGCGTCGTCTTCTCCCAGACCAGCGCTCGCCGGAATATTTTCTCCATCCAATCAGTCATTTATGAGCCGTCCTATTCCATTCCCTTTAAAATGTGAAAAATTCTCCTTGTGTGATTACTCAGTGAGCAGAATTTGTGGCAGTAATAACATCTCCTTTGCCATTCATTAGAACTGCTAATAGCCTTCTCCGCGCAGCCTGGGCCTGTGCCCGCGGGATACCAGCCTCTCTGTTTGTGTCGTATTTATTACATTGTAACTTCCTACTGTCACAGAGAATTACAGCGCTATATGGAATGTGTGCAGAATATCCGGAGCATATGAGCTTCCAATCTATGGGGGCGCTGACATCCACCACCTGAGAAAATCATCCAGGCCGCTCAGAGAAGACGCATGGCGCCTGGATGATTGTAGGAGAGATGTAAGCAAAGTGGAGACCAGCGAACCCGGCAGTGCCATGTGCAAATGGACACGTCTGCTGCACTGCCATCAATGGGACCTGATACATGTCAGATTATCAAATGTTCTGGATTATTGGACAGTCATAGAAAAGTGTAAGAGAAGCTACAGGAAGACACTATTACTATTATTATTGGAAATGTCCAAATTGTTTATTTTTAATTCTAAAATATAGATAATAGATAGATAGATAGATAGATAGATAGATAGATAGATAGATAGGTATTAGGTTCCATTTACACAGGAAGATTATCTGACAGATTATCTGCCAAAGATTTGAAGCCAAAGCCAGTAATGGATTTGAAAAGAGAAAAAAATCTCTTTATAGTCTGTTCCTGGCTTTGGCTTCAAATCTTTGGCAGATAATCTGTCAGATAATCTTTCTGTGTAAATGGACCCATAGATAGATAGACAGACAGACACAGGGGCATAACTACCACTATAGCAGCCATAGCAGCTGCTATGGGGCCCACCACATCAGGAGGGCTCCATTGCCCACTTCTGCAAATCACTGGGCCCCTTGAACTGTCATCATTTGCAACATTAGGTGGACAGATTAGGGTCAGTTAGGAAGGAAAGGGGACCCAATCAAAAGTTTGCTATGGGGCCCAGCCATTTCTATTTACACCCCTGGACAGACGGACAGACAGATAGGAGACAGATAGGAGACAGACAGATAGATATGAGATATCACACGAAAATCCAAAGCACTCCAGCATAAGGTGAAAAAAGGTAGTGGTTTATTACAAAAATGTGCAGAAACACAGGATGCAACGTTTCAGTTCTCTCACTGAACCATTATCAAGCATGAGATAGATATGAGATAGATAATAGATACCTGGCATAATATTCTACCATACGCCGCTCTTACATGTGCTCCATATGTGCCGGTGACTCCATTAGACGGTATTTATAACACATAAACAATTAATCACACAACATACGACCAGGAGCTGCACAGAACATATGGGAACATGGATGTTCTTGGAAGAAAACCAGACGACTCCTCCTGATTCTTAGGGGACAATTTACTTCCATATGTTTCAATTGATTAGTCTCTTCTTTAATGTGATTCCGACACTTCGCCTGTGACTGGCAGAAAGCATGAAAAGAGCAATGCCGATACATGTGGCCCTTTAGTTACTCCCATGTTCTGTCTGTTCTTCCACAGTCCTACCTCCAGACGCCCGTCCAGCACCTAGACCACTTTTCATCCTGAGCTTCCTGTTTCATGAATAGAACTTGTGAACACAGTGAAAAGTGACACTTTGTAAAGGAATTTTTCATGGTTAGGATATAACCATCCCTTATACCTGTACATTTGAACTGATGACGGTCCTAATAGTCACTAATATATTATAATTGAACCACATCACTCAATACAGACGTTATTGGTGGGCTTAACTGCGTCAATATGCGGTGCGCTGACTTGTATGGATTTCTCTGTAGGCAATGGAATAGCAATTACTCCACTAAATTAACTAATAAATCTAGAGCCCACCCCTCCCCCGTCCGCAGACCCGGACCCAGCAATGCCTCCATCTAACACATCACCGCAAAATGCCATCACCTAATGATTTACAATGAGCATAAAACTATAACAAAGAGCATCCGTCATCTCACATGACGCAAGGACATTAGCATTTATCGATTTACCAATGAAAACATCTAGATTCGTCCTGGACACTAAAGAGTTAAAGGGGAACGCTAGCAGGGAAATCTTTCAGATCAGCTCGTATCCGAAAATTATACAGAATTGTAATTTACTTCTTTTGCAAAATCAGCTGCTGTATGTCCTGCAGGAAGTGGTGTATTCTTTCCAGTCTGACACAGTGCTCTCTGCTGCCTCCTATGTCCATGCCAGGAGCAGCAAATCTCCATAGAAAACCTCTCCTGCTCTGGACAGTTCCTGACATGGACAGAGGTGGCAGCAGAGAGCAGTGTGTCAGACTGGAAAGAATACACCACTTTCTGCAGGACATACAGCAGCTGATAAGTACTGGAAGACTGGAGATTTAAAAATAGAAGTAAATTACTAATCTCTGCCACTATCTGGCACCAGTTGATTTTAAAGATTTTTTTTTTGCTGGAGTACCCCTTTAACTATGCAAACTACTCCTACGCCGAGGCAGCACAGTCACGGGACATCATTAATCCTGGCCTATATATTATTTATTATTAATCTTCCTTTTGGCCCTATTACACGAGACGATTATTGTGGAAAAAATCATTATATTGCTCAAATTTAAACGATAACCGTTCTGTGTAATTGCAGGCAACAATCGAAAAATCGTTCGTATGTCAATCGTTCGCTGTAATTCCACATTCGTTTGCTCAAGTTCCGCATTTGTTCACTTATCGTTCAGTGTAATAGCACATTGTTCGTTGTTTTGCTGGGATCAGATGGAATAAACGTTCATAGTAAAGATCGCAATAATGGTCGTAGTAACAATCGTAACTAACTACCATCGTTCTGTGTAATATGGTGAACGATTTCAGGTTAACGATAAACAATTTCGTTTGCGATCGTTTATCAGTAATCGTTAAAACTCGCTCCATGTAATAGAACCCTTAGTTGTACTTCTTAAATTAACACAACCCAAATGACAAACTCAGCTCTGCTACAGCTAATGAGTTCAGCTGGGTAACATCAGCGCTTCCTCCGACCCTAGGCCTGACTTTAGGACATGCCCTCCACCGCACTTAAAGCGACCGCAGTCTGTTGAGCGTGCACTTTGTCATGTGGATAAGACGCGTCTCGGGTTCACAGAGCGCTGCAGAGTCTGCGAGGAGCCGATAAAGCGTTAATCAGATAATTGCTTTAAGATTGAAATGATTCCTCCCCAGTGAAAGTTTATTTGCAGTTTGTCTGTTTACCCGATTAAACTTATCTACAATTATAAGTTCCCAGAGAAAACAGCGGGGGCTCGGAGGGGTGGGCTGACGGGAGGAGAAAGACACACTAAGTGTATACAGAGGGGGCTATTATCTGTCTCTGCCGCATCACTGCACTACTAGCCACAGCCGCCATTCACAGCACTGGGAGGGCTGGGAGATCACAGCACTGGGAAAGCCGGGAGACCACAGCACCGGGAAAGCCGGGAGACCACAGTACCAGGGAAGACGAGAGACCACAGCACCAGGGAAGACGGGAGACCACAGCAACAGGGAAAGGTGGGAGACCATAGCACCAGGGAAAGGTGGGAGACCACAGCACCAGGGAAAGGTGGGAGACCACAGCACCAGGGAAAGGTGGGAGACCACAGCACCAGGGAAGACGGGAGACCACAGCACCAGGGAAGACGGGAGACCACAGTACCAGGAAAGCTGGGAGACCACAGCACCAGGGAAGACAGGAGACCACAGCACCAGGGAAGACGGGAGACCACAGCACCAGGGAAAGCTGGGAGACCACAGCACCAGGAAAGACGGGAGACCACAGCACCAGGGAAAGCCGGGAGACCACAGCACCAGGGAAGACAGGAGACCACAGCACCAGGGAAGACAGGAGACCACAGCACCAGGGAAGACGGGAGACCACAGCACCAGGGAAGACGGGAGACCACAGCACCAGGAAAGACGGGAGACCACAGCACCGGGGAAGACGGGAGACCACAGTACCGGGGAAGACGGGAGACCACAGCACCAGGGAAAGCCGGGAGACCACAGCACCAGGGAAAGCCGGGAGACCACAGCACCAGGGAAAGCCGGGAGACCACAGCACCAGGGAAAGCCGGGAGACCACAGCACCAGGGAAAGCCGGGAGACCACAGCACCAGGGAAAGCCGGGAGACCACAGCACCAGGGAAGACGGGAGACCACAGCACCAGGGAAAGCCAGGAGATCACAGCACCAAGAAAGCAGGGAGATCACAGCACCAGGGAAAGCCGGGAGACCACAGCACCAGGGAAGACGGGAGACCACAGCACCAGGGAAACAGGGAGACCACAGCACCAGGGAAAGCCAGGAGATAACAGCACCAGGGAAACAGGGAGACCACAGCACCGGGAAAGCCGGGAGACCACAGCACCAAGAAAGCAGGGAGATCACAGCACCAGGAAAACTGGGGGACCACAGCACTGTGAAAGCCAAGAGACAACAGCACCGGGAGACCACAGTACAGGGAAGGCTGGGAGACCACAGCACCAGGAAAGCAAGGAGACGCCCTCTGTTGGAGCCATAATAGAGGCCATGTCAGTTGTCATCCAGCTTTATCCAGCTTGGATAATGCTTTTTATAGTTCCACAAATATAGTAATGCCAGGTAGGAACACCTATAGACTGACACCAGTAATTCCCTTACAACTGTATCCATGTATCCAAACCTAAACATTAGCATTCGTATCTGGTTCTAGCTCTTTTAGTGCTATCATGCAGTGCAGTGCCCATACAGTAGTTGTATCTCTTGCAGTGCCCATACAGTAGTTCTAGTTCTTGCAGTGCCCATACAGTAGTTCTCTTGCAGTGCCCATGCAGTGATTCTCTTGCAGAGTCCATACAGTAGTTCCATCTCTTGCAGTGCCCATACAGTAGTTGTATCTCCTGCAGTGCCCATACAGTAGTTGTCTTGCAGAGTCCATAAAGTAGTTCCATCTCCTGCAGTGCCCATACAGTAGTTCCATCTCTTGCAGTGCCCATACAGTAGTTGTATCTCCTGCAGTGCCCATATAGTAGTTGTATTTCTTGCAGTGCCCATACAGTAGTTGTCTTGCAGAGTCCATAAAGTAGTTCCATCTCTTGCAGTGCCCATACAGTAGTTCCATCTCTTGCAGTGCCCATACAGTAGTTCCTTCTCCTGCAGAGTCCATACAGTAGTTCCTTCTCCTGCAGTGCCCATACAGTAGTTTTATCTCTTGCAGTGCCCATACAGTAGTTTTCTTAAAGTGCCCATACAGTAGTTCCAGCTCTTGCAGTGCCCATACAGTAGTTTCATCTCCTGCAGTGCCCATACAGTAGTTCTCTTGCAGTGCCCATACAGTAGTTCTAGTTCTTGCAGAGTCCATACAGTAGTTCTCTTGCAGTGCCCATGCAGTGATTCTCTTGCAGAGTCCATACAGTAGTTCTCTTGCAGTGCCCATGCAGTGATTCTCTTGCAGAGTCCATACAGTAGTTCTCTTGCAGTGCCCATACAGTAGTTCTCTTGCAGTGCCCATGCAGTGATTCTCTTGCAGAGTCCATACAGTAGTTCCATCTCTTGCAGTGCCCATACAGTAGTTGTATCTCCTGCAGTGCCCATACAGTAGTTGTCTTGCAGAGTCCATAAAGTAGTTCCATCTCCTGCAGTGCCCATACAGTAGTTCCATCTCTTGCAGTGCCCATACAGTAGTTGTATCTCCTGCAGTGCCCATATAGTAGTTGTATTTCTTGCAGTGCCCATACAGTAGTTGTCTTGCAGAGTCCATAAAGTAGTTCCATCTCTTGCAGTGCCCATACAGTAGTTCCATCTCTTGCAGTGCCCATACAGTAGTTCCTTCTCCTGCAGAGTCCATACAGTAGTTCCTTCTCCTGCAGTGCCCATACAGTAGTTTTATCTCTTGCAGTGCCCATACAGTAGTTTTCTTAAAGTGCCCATACAGTAGTTCCAGCTCTTGCAGTGCCCATACAGTAGTTTTCTTAAAGTGCCCATACAGTAGTTCCAGCTCTTGCAGTGCCCATACAGTAGTTTCATCTCCTGCAGTGCCCATACAGTAGTTCTCTTGCAGTGCCCATACAGTAGTTCTAGTTCTTGCAGAGTCCATACAGTAGTTCTCTTGCAGTGCCCATGCAGTGATTCTCTTGCAGAGTCCATACAGTAGTTCTCTTGCAGTGCCCATGCAGTGATTCTCTTGCAGAGTCCATACAGTAGTTCTCTTGCAGTGCCCATACAGTAGTTCCATCTCTTGCAGTGCCCATACAGTAGTTCTCTTGCAGTGCCCATGCAGTGATTCTCTTGCAGAGTCCATACAGTAGTTCCATCTCTTGCAGTGCCCATACAGTAGTTCCATCTCCTGCAGTGCCCATACAGTAGTTCCATCTCCCGTAGTGGCTCAGTACATAGTTCCATCTCTTGCAGTGCCCATACAGTAGTTCCTTCTCCTGCAGTGCCCATACAGTAGTTCCTTCTCCTGCAGTGCCCATACAGTAGTTTCATCTCCTGCAGTGCCCATACAGTAGTTCTCTTGCAGTGCCCATGCAGTGATTCTCTTGCAGAGTCCATACAGTAGTTCCATCTCCTGCAGTGCTCATACAGTAGTTCCATCTCCTGCAGTGCCCATACAGTAGCTGTCTTGCAGAGTCCATACAGTAGTTTCATCTCCTGTAGTGCCCATATAGTAGTTCCATCTCCTGTAGTGCCCATACAGTAGTTCCTTCTCCTGCAGTGCCCATACAGTAGTTCCTTCTCCTGCAGTGGCTCAGTACATAGTTCTATCTCTTGCCGCACAGTTATGGCAGCCTCTGACCCATCACCACACTTTAGTCAGCTAGTAGATGACAATTGACTACTTGAACACATTTATGAAATCAGCGATGGCGGCCATACACATGTTAACTATGATTAATATTTTCGGATAGATGTTTTGAGAGATCCTTATGAAGCCATAATGGAAGCCGTCCAACCTTTTTGTTGCTTTCCAATGGACATTACTGGTCCAATCCAAGAAAGGTAATTTAGCTAAAGTACTCTCGAGGATATCAGATTTTCTCCAACCTCCATCTTGGTGATCAACGTTATCTTGTGAAAAAAGCCTTGTTCATATTCTGTAATCTCTTGTTATGACAGTCCTGATGACCTCCGATACACACATATTAAAAATAAATGAGCCATGTTATTGCTTTGTCATACAGAAAAGGTGCAGTGGCCTACAGCTTCTGGGGGTTGTGCTTCATGTTCTTCACAATGACAAAACCACCTAGATACCACATAGTGTTAGGGCCTTTATTATTGTGTCAGAATTTCTATAAACATCCTATAGGTATATATCTAGTATAATACGCCTATATACAAGAATATAACTACTATAATATGCACAAGCCAAAAAGACAGAAATGGCTGCACATCGCACCCATGGCTGACACGAAAGCTTATTCAGCTACATTTAAAACCAACATCAGAAGTTAGTATATAATTTGGCCAAACCATATTGCCTCATGTACCACGTGCAGGTTTTCTGATACACATGAGTCCCTAACCAAAAAACATCACTGTGCCGGTCAGCGACCACAATCCCCGCAAAGCGTGCGCAAGCAGAGAAGGGGGGGCCACGGAATAGCACTGCAACCCCATTGTCACAGGACCAGACCCTAAAGGGCCCCCCCAGACCCGCATTCCGTGGCACCTCTTCTCTGCTTGCGCACGTTTTGCGGGGATTGTGGTCGCTGACCGGCACAGTGATGATGTTTGGTTAGGGACTCATGTGTATCAGAAGACCTGCAGGTGGTACATGAGGCAATATGGTTTGGCCAAATTATATACTAACTTCTGATGTTGGTTTTAAATGTAGCTGAACAAGCTTTCGTGTCAGCCATAGGTGCGATGTGCAGCCATTTCTGTCTTTTTGGCTTGTGCATATTTTATGTATTCTGTCCCTTTTTTCATTGTGGCTAGCACTCGTGCTGTGTAAGACCCATGTGATCCAAATTAGCAGGAAGCACCTGTGTACATAAGGGGAGGATCTCCTAGTATTCTCCCATTCTACCTGCAGAGGAATGGAGAGAGGTAAGAGCTTGTTCACACTTGTGTTGCTTGGCGTCCACTTTTTCCGCCGGTGGCGCCTGCGGGGTTTGGGGTGCCCTTTTGGGACTGGTCCTGTGACAATGGGGTTGCAGGGCCATTCCGTGGCCCCTCTTCTCTGCTTGCGCACGTTTTGCGGGGATTGTGGTCGCTGACCGGCACAGTGATGATGTTTGGTTAGGGACTCATGTGTATCAGAAGACCTGCACGTGGTACATGAGGCAATATGGTTTGGCCAAATTATATACTAACTTCTGATGTTGGTTTTAAATGTAGCTGAACAAGCTTTCGTGTCAGCCATGGGTGCGATGTGCAGCCATTTCTGTCTTTTTGGCTTGTGCATATATTATGTATTCACTTGCAAGCGCAAGTGAAACAGTCTGTCGCCTTGACGCACCTGCTTCCACCTCCCTCCCCGTGATCCATGCTGTACTGAACCCCGAATAAATTGGATAATGTTTTTCAGCAAACGGTGAGTGCTAGCTCTTTCTTCTTTTTTGGACTGGATTGGATTTATCTTATTATTAGCTTTATGCACCACCTAGCTGAACATCCACTGCCTATGCGTCCTCTACTCTTATTCCTGACCCAGAGTACTTCACTAATACCCTATATGCGCATTGGTGCTCGCTCCTATTTCTCTTTGGACTGTTTTTATAACTACTATAATACTGCTCCTATATCTCTTTGGACTGTTTTTATAACTACTATAATACTGCTCCTATATACAGGAATATAACTACTATAATACTACTCCTATATACAGGAATATAACTACTATAATACTGCTTCTATATACAAGAATATAACTACTATAATACTGTTCCTATATACAGGAATATAACTACTATAATACTGCTCCTATATACAAGAATATAACTACTATAATACTGCTCCTATATACAAGAATATAACAAGTATAATACTGTTCCTATATACAAGAATATAACTACTATATTTCTGCTTCCTAAGTAGAAGAATAGAACTATAATTATATTTCTCTATGTGGATCAACACTCAATAAAGAGACAGCATTTTAATATAATTTGTATTTGATGTTTTCCGCGGACCCTTGCTGGACTCCCCGTTCTCCAGGCTGCAGTAATATAGTCCTCCTGTAGGTATTATTTATACAGTGACCTGAACTATCCAGATAAGAAACCCATTTCGGAGAACTTCCACTTGGTAACAATCTACACAGTCTAACCACAGTCCCAGCAAACAACCTCATTACCCCGGATTTTCATGGTGGGTTTCATCCTCGCCTTTCTCTTCTTCCTCTTCTGAAGTCCCCATCTCCTCAGTGCGCCCCCGTGCACTGACCTCTCTTTGCTTTTTACGTTCTTCATTTAGTTGGTTCTCCGTTCTCGAAACTTGAAGCAACTTTTTTAATTTTTTTTTTTTTTTTTTTTTTTTTTTTTTTTGCAAATTCATCCAATTTATTTCTGAGTATCCTTTTGCCGCCTCAGATTATCACACTACAAAAAAAAAAAAAAAAGAAAACGTAGAACTCTATCTTCTGTGAACAGCCTGAGCTGAACGGCTCCCAGGGCAGACACAGAGAGAGCGCCTGACAGCCTCGTAACAAGCGCCGAATGTTTTTGACACGACGTTGCCGATGCCAGCGAGTCTTCAATCTCAGACCTCTTCACTCCTGCCTCCGAGGCTTGTTGTGGTGGATTGTCAATCCACATTTTCATTGCTCTGGAATTGCTGTCACGGCCACCATGGGGCCTGCACGTCGTTGCACCTGAAACCAGC
The DNA here is from genome assembly GCF_027789765.1 of Dendropsophus ebraccatus. Lineage (NCBI taxonomy): Eukaryota > Metazoa > Chordata > Amphibia > Anura > Hylidae > Dendropsophus > Dendropsophus ebraccatus. The sequence continues at coordinate 79,974,807 of NC_091465.1, read as the reverse complement.
CAAGACTTTCTAAACGTTCCGTCTCGTCTTTGTTGTTTTTATTTTTTTTTTTAATTTTCAATTTTTTCATTTTTTTTTTTTTTTTTTGTTCTTGCCGAGTCGAAGAAAGTGGAAACTATCTGGCGCGAAAGTGAGATATTCATCTTTCAAAGCAAACAACTGCCGCTTACACCTTTGGGGGTTGAGTCCCTCGATTCTATGACTTTAATAATCACTTCCTTAATTACCTTGTGTTGAAGAAAACAAACCGGCTTCTTCATCAAGACAGTAGCTTCCAAGGGAATATCTATCAGCCCAAGTGCATGCTTCAAAGCTTTAATCAGATTCCGCCCCCCCCCCCCCCCAACCCGCTCTAAAATCCTCGCCGTTGTTTTTCTATTCCGATTTCCCTGAAAGGACCCTTTATCTCTCCCCAGTTCGAGACATTTTATTGGATTGTGACGCTTCTTTGCCGCTTTGTTTAACTGCCAAACACATGCAGCCATTATTAAAGAGATTTCATATCCTCCTCGGTAAAAAAAATAAAATTAAAAAAATACCAGCATAATATTCTGGGTTTGCCCAACTCGCTATTATCTATCGCACATACATGGGGCAGGAATTTTTTACAGTCGGTTATTTTTGTATATTCTTTTTGGATGTCACTTTGCTTTAGTTTCTAAGCATTGGCCTCATTGGACAGATTACTGCCGTCCTGTATGCAATCGGCGCCCGCCAAGGTTACAAGTTGCAAAAAGTTAATTTTACCGTTTTTATTTTCGAGGAGTCGGCGAAAATTTTTATTAGAATATTGTGTTGCCCCCCAAAAGGTATACAAATCCCCAATATATACTTTTTACGGGAAATGCTTATAAAGGGGGAGATTTATCAAACATGGTGTAAAGTGAAACAGGCCCTGTTGCCCCTAGCAACCAATCAGATTCCACCTTTCATTCCTCACACACTCTTTGGAAAATGAAAGATGGAATCTGATTGGTTGCTAGGGGCAACTGAGCCAGTTTCACTTTACACCATGTTTGATAAATCTCCCCCATAGTACATATATATACACATAGTATACACTCTGGCCGGGATCCCTAGCAGTGCCGCAAAAAACTGACATGTCAGTTTTCTGCGGCCGCTATTCATTGAATAGCGGCCGCAGAGAACCTGTCAGTACACACAATGGAGCGCATGGCTCCGGCCGCACGCTCCATTGTGTACAGCGGGAGCAGACTGATGCGCCCGCATCCAAATTCAGCAGCAGTGAAGATTATCTGGCCGCTACTGCAGTACTGATCTTCTCTGACATCGGCCGTTCCGTTACCCGGCCCGGTCACAGAACGGCCTGTGTCTTACGCCATGGGAACATGGCCTTATGATGTCATAGTAATGATTTACGTCCTCTTTAAGATTATTAATAATGGGCAACACCTGCCATCTTGGAATCATGGCAGCACAAACATGACTTGGGTTCTTCATATTTCTTGCAGATGAATATTCAAAGGAGAACTCCGGGCTGGGGTGATTTTGGCAGAGTGTTGGGGGGATGGAAGAAGCCACATGCTCTCACCTCCCTCCGCTCCAGCGCTGATGCCGGTATCCTGCATTTCTGGGTCCTGGGATGTGACGTGCCGGACCCCCTTAGCCAGTCAGCGCCTGTAGCGGGGTTCTCCTTTAAAAAATTGCCTTTGTTGGAGCCACAACCTAGGAACAAGTCTGTTCTATTCTTTGTATGTGAGTCCCATATGGCTACTATAAAGTATAAAAGAAGCCAGGCTGTATATAGGGGAAACACCATTGTGTAACTATTGAGATCACCTATAGAATAGTCAGTACAGCAGGAGCAGAGGAGGATAACTATTGAGATCACCTATAGAATAGTCAGTACAGCAGGAGCAGAGGAGGATGTCCCACCAACCATCCATGTCAATGCCGACCTCTCCTCCGCTGCTGAGTCCCTTAGAGCCCCATATTTCCGTTTCTCTAGAATTTTCTGTATTAGATGTTGGAGGGCGCAGGTTGAGGCTTCGGGGATTAGAACCGATGGGTTGGATTGGATTCTGAAAGCTAATGGAGAAGCCGACATCTGGTGTGACTGTGAGATTCCACCGCCATCTCCATTACAGGGTGTTCTAGCACAGATTACTATTGTCTTCCAAATAATAACAGTTTCCTAGGGTTCCTCCCCCGGGACCCCCATCATTTACATCATTTAGCAGTGTCTTGGCACGCGCCTATATACCGGGACTCCTGCCAGACACCTAGCACGCTGCTCCCTGCCTCCACAACAGCTCCACACATGCTCTCTGCGGCTTCCTGACACAGATTCCTCCCCGCTGTACAAGGCAGAGAGGAGCATTACTGACATTTCCTGACTTTTAACGCACAATCCTGCAAAAAATACAAAAATCACCGGTAAATCAGAGACTTATGTGGAGCAACAAGATACTGCTTATTTCTTAGCTTTATGAATCTGCTTAGATACATTCCCTCATGCAATGTTCCCTACCTATATCTCTGAAGGTGCGGGGAAACTACAACTCCCAGCATGCCCAGAGAGCCACAGATAGAGGGGCCACTGTACGGAGTTGCTGTATGGATAGCTGCTGATAGGGGTACTTTTTTTTTCCTTTCTAATCAGATTTTTAAATTACTTCTATTTAAAAATCTCAAGTCTTCCAGTACTTATCAGTTGCTGCATGTCCTGCAGGAAGAGGTGTATTCTTTCCAGTCTGACACAGTGCTCTCTGCTGCCACCTCTGTCCATGTCAAGAACTGTCCAGAGCAGCAGCAAATCCCCATAGAAAACCTCTCCTGCTCTGGGCAGTTCCTGACAGAGGTGGCAGCAGAGAGCACTGTGTCAAACTGGAAAGAATACACCACTTCCTGTAGGACATACAGCAGCTGATAAGTACTGGAAGACGAGATTTTTTAATAGAAGTAAATTACTAATCTATATAACTTTCTGACACCAGTTGATTTGAAGGGAAAAAAATGGAATTCCCCTTTAAGCCTTATGATAATATGTTTCAGAACTATCATATTTTCCATTTAGCTTCTCCAGTTTTCCAAAATTAGCCCCACCCCCGTACACAATGACCGCAACTGGGCGCTGTCCTGGGCGCGGTCCTGGGTGCTCTCCTGAGTGCTGTCCTGGGTGCTGCCCTTGGCGCTCTCCTGGGCACTGTCCTGGGTGCTGTCCTAGGTGCTGCCCTTGGTGCTCTCCTGGGCACTGTCCTGGGTGCTGTCCCGGCTGCTGTCCTAGGCGCTCTCCTGGGTGCTGCCCTGGGCACCGTCCTGGGTGCTGTCCTGGGCGCTGCCCTGGGCGCTGTCCTGGGCCCTGGGCACTGTCCATGGTGCTGTCCTGGGCACCGGCCTGGGCGCTGTCCTTGGCACTCTCCTGGGCGCGGTCCTGGGAGCTGTCCTGGGCCCTGGGCGCTGTCCTAGGTGCTGTCCTGGGCACCGGCCTGGGCACTCTCCTGGGCGCAGTCCTGGGAGCTGCCCTGGGCGCGGTCCTGGGAGCTGTCCTGGGCCCTGGGCGCTGTCCTGGGTGCTGTCCTTGTTGCTGTCCTAGACGCCATCCTGGGTGCAGTCCTGGGCGCTGTCCTGGGTGCAGTCCTGGGCGCTGTCCTGGGTGCTGTTTTGGGGGCACTGTCCTGGGCGCTCTCCGGGGCGCTGCTCATAAGAGCCCACAAATATTTCTGGATGTTGCTGACCATTACCTGAGAATACAGCACACAAGGCCCAAATAGCAAAGTGAGTGTCTGACCAAAGCAAAGGTAGAAAAGAAGACTTAAATAGTATCGCCATACAGTACACTAATAAACAGTGATATTAAAGAAGACCCAGATAACACTACTATATTGTATACCAGTAATATATGGGTCTTCTGCTGAACAATGTTCAAATAAGTAAGGAAATGTTAAGAGAATGGTATAAAATAAGTCTGAAATACTATTGACAACAGAAGGACCAGATAATACTACCATATAGTGCACTGGTAAAAAGAGAATCCAGTGCCAGAATAGTAAAACAGAAGACCTAGATATTACTACCATATTGTGCACTAATAATAAGGGAATACAGTGCTAAAAACATGGTAAAACAAAAGCCCACATAATACTACCATATAGTGCACTAATAATAAGGAAATACAGTGCTAAAACATGGTAAAACAGAAGCCCAGATAATACTGCCATATAGTGCACTAATAATAAGGGAATACAGTGCTAAAAACATGGTAAAACAAAAGCCCAGATAATACTGCCGTATAGTGCACTAGTAAAAAGGAAAGCCAGTGCCCCAACAGAAGTCCCAAATAATACTGCTAAACAGTGCCCAAACATTAGTATAAACAGAAGGGCACAATTATACTGCCATCTAGTACAGTAATAAAAGAGGAATACAGTACCGAAACAATGTTACAAAAAGCCAGATAATACAGCCACACAGTGCTCACGTAACAGCGGACTCCATTACTAACCCAAAATATAAACTTATTTGTGGCCAGTCTTTAGATGTTAATATACTCTACCAGGGCTTCTATGAGACTGCTCAGTGTGGCTCACCCTCCTTTGAAATAAATGAGGCTGAGCTGCAATACCACACACAGTCTCTGCAGAGAAATGGCGCTGTTGCAGCATTTCTTCAAGTCTCACAGAATCCCTTTAAGATCCAATAAGAACAATCAAGTAGAGGCTAGTCACAGCTCATTTCCAGCAGCAGCAGCAGCCGTCGCGGTGATTGATCGCCCTACAGGAGTATTTATATTCCGGACGTCCTGACGGCGGCATAATGAGTTGCAGTGGGAGTTACTTTGTCAATTTTCTGCATTTTTGTTTTTCATCAAACTTTATGTTGCTAACACTGACAATGATAAAATCAGGAAAAATGAGACGTTCTCCTAATCACCGAGACTGAGCGAGCGCGCAAATGTGGAAAAACTGGAATTACCAGAGAGAAGTTATCCATCCCGGAGGCGGGAGGCGGAATCCTCCAGAACAGAGGAGAGACGTCCAATAGGGACACATCCATAGTATAACAACCAGCAGGAACATATAGGAAGGAAGTCATCCCCATCATACACCATCTATCTATCTATTTATCTATCTTCTATCTATCTATCTATCTATCTATCTATCTATCTATCTATCTATCTATCTCCTATCTATCTATCTATCATCTATCTATCTATCTATCTATCTATCTCCTATCTATCTATCTCCTATCTATTATCTATCTCCTATCACTCTATCTATTATCTACCTATCTATCTATCCTCTATCTATCTATCTATCTCCTATCTATCTATCTATCTATCTATCTATCTATCTATCTATCTATCTATCTATCTATCTATCTATCTATCTATCTCCTATCTATCTATCTATCTATTAATTATCTCCTATCTATCTATCTATCTATCTATTATATATTTATCTATCTATTATCTATCTATTATCTATCTATCTATCTCCTATATATCTATCTCCTATCTATCTATCTATCTATTATATATTTATCTATCTCCTATCTATCTATCTATGTATCTCCTATCTATCTATCTATCTATCTATCTATCTATCTATCTATCTATCTATGTATCTCCTATCTATCTATCTATCTATCTATTATCTATCTACCTATCACCTTTTTTTCCTGAAAACAACCTAGGTAGTACCTCCAGTACCCCCCCGTAGGTAGCATCCCAGCATCTAGGTCCTCCCAGTACGTAGTCTCTCCGGGTAGCCAGGTCTCCCCTGTAGGTAGTACTCCCAGTACCTAGGTCCCCCCCGTAGGTAGCATGCCTGCATCTAGGTCCTCCCTGTATGTAGTCTCTCCCAGTAGCCCCCCCCCCCCCCCTGTAGGTAATACTCCCAGTACCTAGCCCCCCCCCCCCCTGTAGGTAGTACTCCCAGTACCTAGGTCCCCCCCAGTAGGTAGCATGCCTGCATCTAGGTCCTCCCTGTATGTAGTCTCTCCCAGTAGCCAGATTTCCCACTGCTCCCACCACCACCACTCTCCAGAGCACTCTGCTGCCTTCTGTTTCTTCCCTGCTCTGGCGGAGGTCGCAGGAGTGACGTCACCATGTGCCCCTCTGCCAGCATGAAGAAAGAAGACAGAGACACTCTAGGCAGCATGTACCTACAAGGACATCCTATGGACGCTCTTAAGGGGCTCAGGTGGAAGATATATAAACATGTCTTCTTTTCTATCTGCCATTGCAGAGCCCCCCCCCACCACCACCACTCCCTCACAGCCTGTAGGTGGTCGGCCCCTTGCCTGCTTCTAGAAACAGCCCTGATAGGGAGCTATGTATAAAAAAAAAGGCTCTGGAATTGTATTAACAATTCAGTCAGCATGGCAATGTGGACCAAAGAACAGCAGAGTGTTAAAAGGTGGAAATTCCCTCTAAGACCAAGTGACCCCTTTAATGGATTAGGGGAGAGAAAACATCTCTTTTTACAGCATGAACAAAATTTATATTTAATAGAAGCAAAATAGCAATCTAAACAGAAACATTTCAAGGCTCCAGCAACTCCAACTATATTGTAAACATCATACAGAACGGACTTCTTTTGATTCCGCTAAGCTTTCAAGGCCAGTCGAGCCTTCCGGCAAAATGACGTCTTCAGTGAACTAGTATTCAACTTCTTACATTCTGTAATCTGGTGCAGTCTTATCTCCAATGTATTTAAAGTATTTTTTCCTTTTTTTAAATTTTCTTTCCCTCTGTCCTCATGTGTTTCTTCTCTCTTTCTCTCTTCCAGAACCCGGTTCTGCCCCCAACCACAGCGTGACGTACACAGTATCGCCTCTCCTCCTCGCCATCGTGTCTTTCACGTTAGTCTCCCTCTTACGTACAATCTAAACTTAGAAAAACACAAAAAGAAAAAGAAAAAAAAGAATTTCTGGAAATAATTGTCAAGACGGGCAGTGAAAGAGTATTACGAATTAAAAAAAAAAAAACGACAAAAAAAATTACATTACAGCGAAAACATAAAAACACAAAAGGTTAATTTTTTTTTTTTTTTAGATGGAATCCAACACTGTGAGGGAACAATTTATGCATTTTTGAAAACAACGCATCATTGACTTTCTGCGCCTTTTCACGGGGAAGAGATAGAGATGGATTTTACCAGTGACTAAAAAAAAAAAAAAAAAAAGTAGACCATCGAGAAGGCCGATGTAGAAAATGGCAAGACACCGGGTAAATATTAGGGAAACATTTGGAAGGATACTTTTTTTCGGGAGTCGGAGCGAGAAGACAGTGATTGCCAATCAAGATGAACCTCATTAGTGTTTTAGAAGACGTTAAATTTGCAATTTTGCCCCTTGCAGTGCTGAAGAGACTGCAACCATCTTCAGCTCTGGGAGGGCAGAAGTCTTAAGTGTAGTTGCCCAATGTACCTCATTCCTCGTCATGAATGGATCTTCTCCAGCCACCCTAAATGTTACGAGTCAGCTCCCCTGCCTGACCTTGTGTCTCCATCACCGTTACTGTGCCCATGACTTCCCTGAACCCTCACCAAACCAATGCCAATACTTCCAGTGGAGTACATGTGGAATTTTTACCCTACTTTAGCCACCATGGTGGACATCTACTACCCGCAGTTCTTCAAGGTTTCAACATACACAAGCTGGGACATGAACCAAGAGTGACATAAGTACAATAGATGTCCTACTGGGTAAGGTCTTCTCCATTGTTTCCAAGAAGACCCTCCGGACCTTCATACTACAACAAGTTGGATACAATTAAGACTTAGTGGATCGTCGGTGTTTTGTACCTGCATCTCCCGTCCTTCGAACACATGGACATTACAAGAGGGAGTTGGGTTTGGATCGGTTAGAGAACCTCAGCCATTGGTTAGAAGGTTGGGTGATGGGTGTTTTATGGATGTTGTACCCACCATATCAGGGACAAGCAGGGAGAGTATGCAACTAGAACCTAAAAAAATGAAAATCTTGAGATACGTAAGGGATAATGCACAGTCCCTTCTAGTTTCATATGCCTGTCATTCATCACCAGTGTCTGTGACATTCTTGTGGGTATTATACAGACCCTATGCCCCTTTTGTAGACAAAAAAGAAGGGGATCACAGGGCCTTGAGTATTGTCTGACTGTTAGCTGTCTGTCTGCATGGTCCTATCACTGATTGCAAGCCCCCAGGCCCGCCCTTACTCCCCATTGCGTTATGCTGACATTGGAATGGACTCAATCCTTACGGCCTGTTAATGTTTGTAATTTGCACTGTGTGGAGATTGAAGGGGCTTAGGTTAGCAAAATTATCGAGCTTCAGTTGTCCATTTTAATTTTAATTTTTCTGTAATTCCTAGGATCCCCCCCAAAAAAGTCCTCTAGGGACCGCTAAAAAAAATGCAGCCAATAGCGGATAGTCCCCTTGCCCCTCATCCCCATTAACCTCTAAAAAAAAGCATGGGCCAGCCCCGAGCGTGTCTTTGTCCTGGCGTCTGTTTGTCACATTCACCTATCCATAACAGATACACAGGAGGCCGAAGAGCAAAAAAAAAAAAAAAAAAAAAAAAAAACGGCCCCAACAAGAGCTTCCAAGATGTGCGTCAAAGCAATGCATTCTGGGATTTCACATTCTTTGTTCCTGCGTGAGGGGGAGGGGGTGTTTTGCCTTTCTGTTGGGGCGACTTATGGCTCATCATTGGAAATTCTTGGCAGATTTTTTCTTTTGTTTATCTGGGATGTTTTTGTTTTGTTTTTCTTTTTTTTTTCTTTTTTGCAAAATGATAAAAAAAAATACTTGTGAATATTGGCAACAAATGTATAAAGTGTTATAATATAACAGAGAGAAAACTCTACTTCAGGTCTGGGTGAGAATTTCTTTGTGTATAATGTCTATAAAAACTCGTAAGGAACAAAACTCTTTCTAATGCTGCCTGTAGGTGGCACAAGAGAGACAGTTTTCTTTCTTGAGGAAAGCTGATTTGCATATGTTTAATCCACAAGCAATAACAGACACCGGCACTACCTTAGAAATACCTAGGCGACGTAGGGTTATGTGTAGATAGAGTTTTGGATGCGCGGTATATGAAGTCACTGGTTGGTGCTCACTTTCCCAAAGGATATATATGTCCACAATAATCAAAAGCAAAGAAAATTGGAGAGGGCACCCACTGAAGTTGTGATCTTCTTTATTTCGGTGCTTAATAAAAAAACACATAGGACATTCAGGGCTGATACGCAGGACGCCAGCATTTAGATGAATAGAGGTAACAGCTGGTTCGCGCGCATGCGCACTTCTTCAGACCGCGTCTGAAGAAGCACGAATGTGCGCGAACCAGCTGTTCTTCATTTTTGATAACTTGCATATGTGTTCCCAGGGAGCATTGCTCCACAACCTGGATCTCCTCAAAAAGAATCAGTATCTACTGTGATGGTCCATATTGTATCTTATATTACTTTCACTGGCGGCTTTACTAGCCTACTGTAGTTGGGGTACTTCAAGTCTTTCAGTGCACTAATATCTCCTCCTCTTAGTGAAGTGTCAAGCTGGAGACAGACGGGGGTGCATCACCGAGGGGAGGAGATATTGGTGCACTGGTGGCGGGCCCAGCACCCAAATTGGACAATGGCCTAAGAACAAACTGGAGCCGGGTGGCGATGGAAGAAACACACAGCACCATTACAATGTGCATGGTGGAGCCCATCAGGTGATATGGAAATCTTAATGGAGTAGTTAAAATGATACATTTGCTTTGAAATAAATCTATTGTGAAATCTTTACTGAATTAAAGGCCACATGTAAGTAGACCTCGTTCCCTATGATAACACTTCCTGCTTTAAAGAGGTTATCAAGGCTTAAAAAAAAAAAAAAAAAACATGGTCACTTCCTTCCAGAAACTCCTGTCCACAGTTTGGGTGTGGATTTGTGGCTAGGAGTGAAAAGAGGTGACTTGCAAAACCACACACAACCTGAGGACAGAGGTGGCGCTGTTCATACAAGAAAGTAGCTATGGATAACCCCTTTAATATTCTGGTGCCTCTGTCTTGTCCTACAATATTCATTCTTCATACAATCTTTGTTTTTTTCCTATAGAAAAGTTTCTCATTAGTCTCTATACAGTCCCGGGCCCTTGTGCACAGACAGGGACCAGGATCGGTCTGTGTCTTCATTGGGACACAGGCAAAAATCCAATTCTTACTGAAAACTTCCATCACGTCCTTATTGACCTTTCTTTGCCCAGAAAAAAATGAAAGGTTTAAAGCCTCAAAGATCATCCATAGTTCTTTATAAAACGGAAAAAGAAACAAATGGTTTTACACATAACTGGAACCTGGAGGAGGAAGGGAAAGGTTTTCGCTGAATTCCATTTTATATATATATATATATATATATATTATATATATATATACCGTATTTTTCGCTTTATAGGACGCGCCTTTTGATAAGACACACCCCTGATTTCAGGGGGGAAAAATAGAAAAAAAAATATTTTGCTCATTGTCACAGTTTGGAGATAGCAGCAGTGTGATTGGTGCCAATCCCCCCATATAGTGCCCCTCATAGTAGCCAATGCCCCCATATAGTGCCCCACATAGTAGCCAATGCCCCCATATAGTGCCCCACATAGTAGCCAATGCCCCCATATAGTGCCCCACATAGTAGCCAATGCCCCCATACAGTGCCCCATATAGTAGCCAGTGCCCCCATATAGTGCCCCATATAGTAGCCAATGCCCCCATACAGTGCCCCCATATAGTAGCCAATGCCCCCCATGGTAGCCAATGCCCCCATACAGTGCCCCCTATGGTAGCCAATGCCCCCATACAGTGCCCCCTATGGTAGCCAATGCCCCCCATGGTAGCCAATGCCCCCATACAGTTCCTCCATATAGTAGCCAGTGCCCCCATATAGTAGCCAGTGCCCCCATATAGTAGCCAGTGCCCCCTGCGACCAGAAAAACAACAAACAGGCTACTCACCTGTCCGCCGGCCCCAGCAGCTCCTCTCCCGACACTCCGGTCTCCGTCATCCTCCGGCACAGGCAGCGGAGCGGAGAGAGACTGCCGCTGCTGAACACTTCCAGGACACAGGCAGCTTCTCTGTACCCCACTGCCTGTACCCGGAGGATGACGGGAGACCGGAGTGTCGGGAGAGGAGCTGCTGGGGCCGGCGGAGAGGTGAGTAGGACAGCGATCCCCTCCGCCCGCCCAGCCGGCCCCCTCCATCGCCGCTTAGCCGATCAGGAGCCCAGGAAAGTGCTGCTCATTGCACTTTCCTGGGCTTCTGATCGGCTGTCAGCTGAGCGGGGATAGAAGGGGCGGGCGGAAAGGGTCACTCAGGGCCGCTCACTATGCACATGCATAGTAAGCGGCAATACAGGGGGCGGGCCGTCTTCGCTTTATAGGACGCACTTAGTTTTTCCTCCCACTTATATAACATTTTCTTCTCCATTTACCTCCAAAGTAAAAAAAAATACTTCCAGTTTGGGATCGGGGATATTGTTAAAAAAATCACCTCCTCTTTAAGGTAAAGCCATCTAAGTATACGGTACATAAAGTCTCCGACAACATGAATTGTTTATTTACTATGTGATAAAAAAAAAACAAAAAACTCATATTTAAAACTCACTGTGATGACTGCAGCAGTGTGCAGCATAAACTGACATCTACTGATTTCTACAGCTGACCTATTAGCTTTACAGGACAGATTAGTACAGGGTCAGCAGAGTCATTTCAAGCGGGGTCAGCTCATCACTAGAGGGTGGGGTGAAGAGAGTCATCTCATCAATAGAGAATAGGATAAGTAGAGTCATCTTATGCTAGTTAGAGGGTGAACTCATCTTTTAGCTTTGCTGAGTAGACTGGGACATGTAAAGCAGAGTAATCTTATTATCATTAGAGGGCGGGGTCAACACAGTCATCTCATTATCATGAAAGGGCATTGTCCGCAGAGTCATCTTATTATTAGAGGGTGGGGTCAGCACTGTCATCTCATTATTAGAGGGCGGGGTCAGTACTGTCATCTCATTATTAGAGGGCGGGGTCAGCACTGTTATCTCATCATTATCAGAGGGGGGAGTCACAGAGTGGTCTTACTGTCACTAGAGGAGGGGGCATTATTAATATTTGACAGCTGTATTGTATTGCTGAAGGCCTAGATAAGGCAGGGAAGTAACATTACATAGGCGGATAAGGCTTGGTATGCAGCTCCCCTGCCACTCTGAGCTCTCTAGGGATTGGACTGGGCTCCTCCTCTTCCTGGAGACTGTATTGGTCTATAGACAGCCTTCTGACCATTAACTTCAATTCATTGCAGCTGCCATAAAGCGCACCACCCTGCTCTTATAAACCAGGCACATATACACGACTCATTGTTACACTCCAGGGACAATATGCAAGGACAATAGTAGTAGTAGTCTCATCTCACCAGTAGTAGTACACTCATCTTCACCAGTAGTAGTAGTAGTAGTAGTAGTAGTAGTAGTAGTACACTCATCTCACCAGTAGTAGTAGAAGTAGTACACTCATCTCACCAGTGGTAGTAGTACACTCATCTCACCAGTAGTAGTAGTAGTACACTCATCTCACCAGTGGTAGTAGTACACTCATCTCACCAGTGGTAGTAGTAGTAGTACACTCATCTCACCAGTGGTAGTAGTACACTCATCTCACCAGTAGTAGTAGTAGTAGTAGTAGTAGTAGTACACTCATCTCACCAGTAGTAGTAGTAGTAGTAGTAGTAGTACACTCATCTCACCAGTAGTAGTAGTAGTACACTCATCTCACCAGTAGTAGTAGTCTCATCTCACCAGTAGTAGTAGTAGTAGTAGTAGTAGTAGTAGTAGTACACTCATCTCACCAGTAGTAGTAGTAGTACACTCATCTTACCAGTAGTAGTAGTAGTAGTACACTCATCTCACCAGTAGTAGTAGTAGTAGTAGTACACTCATCTCACCAGTAGTAGTAGTAGTACACTCATCTCACCAGTAGTAGTAGTAGTAGTAGTACACTCATCTCACCAATAGTGGTACACTCATCTCACCAGTAGTAGTAGTAGTAGTAGTAGTACACTCATCTCACCAGTAGTAGTAGTAGTAGTAGTACACTCATCTCACCAGTAGTAGTAGTAGTAGTAGTAGTAGTACACTCATCTCACCAGTAGTAGTAGTAGTAGTAGTACACTCATCTCACCAGTAGCAGCAGTAGTAGTAGTAGTAGTACACTCATCTCACCAGTACTAGTAGTAGTAGTACACTCATCTCACCAGTAGTAGTAGTAGTAGTAGTAGTAGTACACTCATCTCACCAGTAGTAGTAGTAGTACACTCATCTCACCAGTAGTAGTAGTAGTAGTAGTAGTAGTCTCATCTCACCAGTAGTAGTAGTAGTACACTCATCTCACCAGTAGCAGTAGTAGTAGTAGTAGTAGTAGTACACTCATCTCATCAGTAGTAGTAGTAGTAGTAGTAGTACACTCATCTCACCAGTAGTAGTAGTAGTAGTACACTCATCTCACCAGTAGTAGTAGTAGTAGTACACTCATCTCACCAGTAGTAGTAGTAGTAGTAGTACACTCATCTCATCAGTAGTAGTAGTAGTAGTAGTAGTAGTAGTAGTAGTACACTCATCTCATCAGTAGTAGTAGTAGTAGTAGTAGTAGTAGTAGTAGTACACTCATCTCACCAGTAGTAGTAGTAGTAGTAGTAGTACACTCATCTCACCAGTAGTAGTAGTAGTAGTACACTCATCTCATCAGTAGTAGTAGTAGTAGTAGTAGTAGTACACTCATCTCATCAGTAGTAGTAGTAGTAGTAGTAGTAGTACACTCATCTCACCAGTAGTAGTACACTCATCTCACCAGTAGTAGTAGTAGTAGTAGTAGTAGTACACTCATCTCACCAGTAGTAGTAGTAGTACACTCATCTCATCAGTAGTAGTAGTAGTAGTACACTCCCTTTTCCTTTGCTTTGGGGTAGAATGTCCTGACTTGAAGTTTCTCGGTGTAGACAAGGGATGGTCCTAATGTCCAGTTACCCCACCTCTAAGGTTCAGCACTGTATACTGGCTGTTAGGCTCTCTCTAGAACTGCAACTGACTGCTGACAGGAGGCCCCTATCCTATATAGGGTGGAGTGACAGGAAGTGTGGAGAGGAGACAGCTGTGGTTGGATAAAATATATAATCATAGCTTAAAGGGGTTATCCAGTGCTACAAAAACATGGCCACTTTTGCACCACTCTTGTCTCCAGATTGGGTGGGGTTTGAAACTCAGTTCCATTAAAGTAAATGGAGCTTAATTGTAAACCTACACCGGGCCTGGAGACGAGAGGGGGAAAAGTGGCCATGTTTTTGTAGCGCTGGATAACCCCTTTAATCTTCAGACATAGACTGCAGCTGTGCACAGGTGGAGTGAGACACCTAGTGGCTGCAGTGGAGATTGCAGCTGAAATCACATGGTGTGACACCTGACAGAGTTACTTTACCTGGGTGGTATAAGACTTAGGGAAGCACCTGTTGGGGAGACACTACAGAATGTTATTGTGACAACATGTAGAATCACTACATTGATTCTGTGACACACAAGACACAATGGGGGACATATATGAAAAGGCAAAAATGCCTTTTTTAGGCGCAGATGGGGCCGATCGGAGTAAAAATATTCGCAAATGGTATTTTTGCTAATATTTTTTTTGCATCTGCCCCATCTGCGCCACCTTCGGAAGTGGGGCGGAGAGGGGGCATTACAGGGGGTGCAGCAGCACACAGAGAGGGCGCGGCCTCTACGTGCGCCGCATTTATCATTTTTCAATATTTTCAAAATTTTCGCACGAACAGGTTCTGTGCAATCGGTATTTATGTGGAGACAATGCGCCTCTACATAAATCCCCTGAGCTCCGGAGCTGCGGGGACATTTGTAAACCCGGTGTAAAAAAACTCCGGCCTTCATAAATGTCCCTCATTGTGTTACAAAATACATTATGGACAAACAACTCCCCATACTGCCTGACCTGCTATTATACAGAGGGGGTATGGTAACAACGGACGGCATCAGGGGACGTTTATTTACTACCCCCTCCCTGTATGAAGCATCCTCTTCTTCTTCCTCCTTTTCCTAAAGGGGCCATCCATAAAGGCTTTGCTGCCACCATTACAGCTCCTACCTACAGGTGTGTCACCGCTGCTCTGGACTGATGCTATCGGACACAACGTCCCCCTGATGCTGGGCAGCGGATACAGGGCTATAAGTATCACATTTCAGCCATAAACCAAAGTATTGATCATCACAACAAACCGCAATCATCACTTGGGGGATTTCAATTAAAACCAATTATGCTCAGCGCCAATGAAATGCTCTTTATATGGAGAACCTCGAAGGGGCACTTAACTCCAAGGAGATGAATATACTACCCGCCACATTATTCTGGCGTCAGCGGGTCCCTAACCCTGCGATATGTGCTGAGAGTAACAGGAATTACTTATAACTGATAATTAATTACTGATCTCTGTTTATAGTCCATTCCTGGCTTTGGCTTCAAATCTTTGGCAGATAATCTGTCAGATAACCTTTCCGTGTAAATGGACCCTAATAGATAGATAGATAGATAGATAGATAGATAGATAGATAGATAGATAGGAGATAGATAGATAGATAGGAGATAGATAGATAGATAGATAGATAGATAGATAGATAGGAGATAGATAGATAGATAGATAGATAGATAGAAGATAGATAATGATAGATTGATTGATTGATTGATTGATTGATTGATTGATTGATTAATTGATAGATAAATTTCCATTTTTACTAACAGCAAATTGGAATGGACACATTTTTGTCTCGGAATAATAGCAGCCAATCACAGCTCAGCTTCCTTTCTCAGAATGGGCTGTGATTGGTTGCTATTTTGTCAGAACGTTCGGGTTGTTACGTCTTCCAGTGATGTAACTGGGTGATGATGCTGGGACTCAAATCAGACACATAATAGAAGGTGGGTTATATACAGATGTAGCAGAGCTGAGGTTGTTATATATACATTATCTGTGGGTATAGATTGCCATATATATAGCTGTACATTATACATAGGAACCGGTGACCTTACTATATTATCAGAGAGTTAGGCAGTGCACAGATAATAATAAGTAACCCAGTCGGCTCTGCTACACCTGCAGCTATGATGTATGGCTGGGGGGCTGTGTATAATGCGCGCTGTGTACGTTGTGTATCGGCAATAGGCGGTGGTTTATAGACTGCCTGCTGCGTCCTATTAAAGGGCGAGGAGAAGGGGCTGATTTATGGCTCACATTCCCTCATTTCCCTATTAAGCTGCCACCGATCACGCGGCGCCCCCTCCCCCGCCCCCGCCAGCGCTATTTATTACGAATTAACAGATTGCAGCCAAATGAACAGTTAACATCCACCCTTCATATTTACTGCCTGTCATCAAGGGCTAATAAAGTAACCCGCACATCGCAGGATTATTTACTCCGCCGCATTTATTTCTAGCCGATAGAAAACAATTGCAGTCACTTCTGTCCTTGAGCGTCACGCCGAGCGGAGGAGAGGCGGCTGTACCGCAGTCCTTAAAGGGGTACACAGCCCGGGCTGACATGTTAGAGGAGTCGCCGCCTCTAAGTAAGCGTCACACAATGAACGGATGAACATCGGACACATTACCCCCCAAAGAGGCCTATTAGGATTGTGAATGATGTAAGCCCCGCCCCCTGACTCCTTAAAGGGATTGTCCAGTATTTTAAGAACATTGCTTAACACCTATCATACTCATTAAATAAGTGTTGGCTGAGGATGGGCAGCCAGTCGGTGTGTATGGGGGGCTCCCGACTGTCCCATGACTGATAGTGGGGATGGATTGATCTGCCATGTTGGCTTTCAGTTACCCAATATTGAGGACACGCCATGTTGGCAAAGCCAAGAGTGATGATATCATATATAAACGCATGTGATCCCCGCAGCCAATCACTGGCTTCGGCAGTCGTTTGCCATACATGTGAGCATCACTTCTGAGGCCATTGATTCTGTGCAGTGACTTGTAGAAGAAGTGGTCCCTCGGCATAGACAGGGGGGTCCTTGCATCCCTGGACCGTAGCCTCACCACTTGCAGCATTAGCCTGACATGGCTAGCCAAAGTAGGCTTTGGAGAAATCCCAGGCCTGGTTATCAGCAGCTCTTTTCTGTGTCTCAGTCCCTCTACACTCCTAAACTGAGGACCTCCCACCAGGAACTAACCTCCCATTTATAGGGGTAACTGAGCTTCTCTGTGATAGGTGGAGAAACGGGAGAGAGAAGAAGCGTAATAGGTGGGAAAGTGAGGGAAACACATCTTCACCTGTGATTGGACAATACAATACCACATAAAGTTAATTAATTACCTTCCTTCAGCGGTGCTCATAAAAAAAGACTTACACATAAGACAGAGAGTGACACCTAGTGGGGAAACAGAAATAAGCACCTTCATCCCCTTCTAGTGCGATACCTGACAGAGGCACAGTACTCAGGTGAAATAAGACTTAGGGGACCACCGGTACTGGGACACAATACTTTCAGGAGGCATTTCAATGTTTCCTAACTGTAAAAACGGAGCAGGCTGCAGCGGTGACCTCCTACGGCTTCTCCCCCTGTCTTCGGCTTTTGTGAGTGCCACAGTGACATCCAGGGCCGCCATCAGGAATTTCGGGGCCCCATACAACCAAAGTGTCTGGGCCCCCCACATTAATAAAAAAAATAAAAAAATTGTGTGTTTGCCCCACGCCTTGCTGGGAGGTATAATTTGGTTCAGATCAATTCTAGAGAACTGGCTCATATTCCCCATTTTCCCCAGTGGCTTAAAATGTAACCTCTGTTATACAGTTATAAAATTGTAGAAATTAAATGTGAACAAGGTGCAATTCAAATAGACACTTACTTGTATAGCTGCCTCTTGTGCTCTGTATGCAGTGCATTATATTCACCCCTGCAACGTACAATTTATAGCGTGTCTACAAGCCCAGCGGGGCTCATTATGATGGAGACTAAAACTTATACAAGAGTGGGGTAGGGGTTCCCCTGTATTCAGAATGCTGTTGAGTACTAGGCAATGCCCCGTTTGGGGTTATTGAATTTCGAGGGTCTGGGGGGGGCTGTTTGATTTGTATATGTTCACCAATATCCCCCCCCCGGTATGCTCACTAACATAGAATATGTTGATAAGGCTAATATAATGAGGCTGTTCCATGTTAGTGAGCATGTACAAATCACCCCCCCCCCCAGGCAGACTAGTTTAGCTCACCCAAGCCAGTGATAGCGAATACATGGCGGTGAGAACGCTTTCTAGGAGATCCTGTTTGTGCAGCAGAGGTGTCTTTATCCTGCTCTGCATAGACCCTCGAAATTCAATAATCCCAGATGGGGCATTGCCGAGCACTCAGCAGCATTCTGAATACAGGGGAACCCCTACCCCACTTTGTATAAGTTTTAGTCTCCATCATAATGAGCCCCGCTGGGCTTGTAGACACGCTATAAATTGTACGTTGCAAGGGTGAATATAATGCACTGCATACAGAGCACAAGAGGCAGCTATACAAGTAAGTGTCTATTTGAATTGCACCTTGTTCACATTTAATTTCTACAATTTTATAACTGTATAACAGAGGTTACATTTTAAGCCACTGGGGAAAATGGGGTATATGTGCCAGTTCTCTAGAATTGATCTCACACACAGACACCAGCACACATGTATACAGACACCAGCACACATGTATCCAGACATACAGACACCAGCACACATGTATACACACATACAGACACCAGCACACCAGGGCACGATGAAGTTTGAACTTCTGCAACCTGGAGAAATCACCTGATATCACCTGCAGTCCTATGTAACACCACATAACACAGTGGTATCTCTGAGTACAGATAATGTAGTAGATTTCACCTGCAGTCCTATGTAACAGCACAGATAACACAGTGATACCTCTGAGTATAGATCATGTAGTAGATGTCACCTGCAGTCCTATGTAACAGCACAGATAACACAGTGATATCCCTCTGAGTACAGATAATGTAGATGTCACCTGCAGTCCTATGTAACACCACAGATAACACAGTGATATCTCTGAGTACAGATAATGTAGTAGTCACCTGCAGTCCTATGTAACACCACAGATAACACAGTGATATCTCTTGAGTACAGATAATGTAGTAGCTGTCACCTGCAGTCCTATGTAACACTACAGATAACACAGTGATATCTCTGAGTACAGATAATGTAGTAGTCACCTGCAGTCCTATGTAACACAACAGATAACACAGTGATATCTCTGAGTACAGATAATGTAGTAGCTGTCACCTCGGGGCGCCCCTACTAAATGATGTTCTACAAAATAAGAAAAGTGTCATACAGTGACTCACCGGTGACGTCTTCTTTGATCTGAGGCGTCACTTTTCCTTTTCCTCTCCATCCGGCCCAGACCTCCATGATGATTCCTTCCAGATACGTTTCATCCCCTTAGAACCTGCGAGACAAACAATTTAGGCTCCGCACATTTCTAGCAACTTCCTTTCCTTTCTCCCCCCTGTAGGCTCCCATAGTAACTGCGCTGTGTGGGATGTCCCCTGTATGTAGGATCCCCTGCTGTGCCCCCTGTATGTAGGATTCCTAGCTGTGCCCCCATGAGCTAATAATGCCCCTAGAGGTGGCCCCCATGAACTAATAATGCCCCCAGAGGTACCCCCATGCACTAATAATGCCCCCAGAGATGCCCCCATGAGTTAATAATGCCCCCAGAGGTGCCCCCATATACTAATAATGCCCCCAGAGGTTCCCCCATGAGCTAATAATGCCCCCAGAGGTGCCCCCATATACTAATAATGCCCCCAGAGGTGGCCCCATATACTAATAATGCCCCCAGAGGTGCCCCCATATACTAATAATGCCCCCAGAGGTGCCCCCATATACTAATAATGCCCCCAGAGGTGCCCCCATATACTAATAATGCCCCCAGAGGTGCCCCCATATACTAATAATGCCCCCAGAGGTGCCCCCATATACTAATAATGCCCCCAAAGGTGCCCCCATATACTAATAATGCCCCCAGAGGTGCCCCCATGAACTAATAATGCCCCCAGAGGTGCCCCCCATATACTAATAATGCCCCCAGAGGTTCCCCCATGAGCTAATAATGCCCCCAGAGGTGCGCCCATACACTAATAATGCCCCCAGAGGTGCGCCCATACACTAATAATGCCCCCAGAGGTGCCCCCATATACTAATAATGCCCCCAGAGGTGCCCCCATATACTAATAATGCCCCCAGAGGTGCCCCCATACACCAATAATGCCCCCAGAGGTGCCCCCATACACCAATAATGCCCCCAGAGGTGCCCCCATATACCAATAATGCCCCCAGAGGTGCCCCCATATACTAATAATGCCCCCAGAGGTGCCCCCATACACCAATAATGCCCCCAGAGGTGGCCCTATATACTAATAATGCCCCCAGAGGTGCCCCCATACACCAATAATGCCCCCAGAGGTGCCCCCATACACCAATAATGCCCCCAGAGGGGCCCCCATACACTAATAATGCCCCCAGAGGTGCCCCCGTAGACCAATAATGCCCCCAGAGGTGCCCCCATATACTAATACTGCCCCCAGAGGTGCCCCCATACACTAATAATGCCCCCAGAGGTGCCCCCATACACTAATAACGCCCCCAGAGGTGCCCCCATACACTAATAATGCCCCCAGAGGTGCCCCCATACACTAATAATGCCCCCAGAGGTGCCCCCATACACCAATAATGCCCCCAGAGGTGCCCCATATACTAATAATGCCCCCAGAGGTGCCCCCATGAGCTAATAATGCCCCCAGAGGTGCCCCCATATACTAATAATGCCCCCAGAGGTGCCCCCCATACACTAATAATGCCCCCAGAGGTGCCCCCATACACCAATAATGCCCCCAGAGGTGCCCCCATACACCAATAATGCCCCCAGAGGTGCCCCCATATACTAATAATGCCCCCAGAGGTGCCCCCATACACTAATAATGCCCCCAGAGGTGCCCCCATACACCAATAATGCCCCCAGAGGTGCCCCCATACACCAATAATGCCCCCAGAGGTGCCCCCATACACTAATAATGCCCCCAGAGGTGCCCCCATATACTAATAATGTCCCCAGAGGTGCCCCCATACACTAATAATGCCCCCAGAGGTGCCCCCATACACTAATAACGCCCCCAGAGGTGCCCCCATATACTAATAATGTCCCCAGAGGTGCCCCCATACACTAATAATGCCCCCAGAGGTGCCCCCCCATATACTAATAATGCCCCCAGAGGTGCCCCCATACACTAATAATGCCCCCAGAGGTGCCCCTAAAAAAAACAAACATCCTACTCACCTAATCCGCGCTGTGCAGGCAGCAGCTCTTCCTCCTCTTCTTCGGGCTCCATCTTGCGAGCCGCAGGGACGGGACTTCCGGCAGACGTGATGACGTCACATCATCACGCCTGCCGGAGGGGCACATGACCACGGCCCGGCCTCCCATAGGCTGCTGGTATGAAGTGCCGGCAGCCTATGGGAGAGAATACAGGAGGAGGACGCTGCCAGGTCCTTCTCCTGTATTCTGATCGCTTTAATGTTCCGCCCGCTGTGCGGGCGGAACATTAAAGCGATCAGTGCATCCCGAGAAGCTGCGTGGCCGCAGCTTTTCGGGATGCTCAAAAACAGTTGGCAAGGGGGGCCGTGCGGGCCCCCCTAGCGTAGCGGTCGGGGGGCGGCGGCCGGCGGGCCCGCCGGGCCCCGCCCCGTGTCTCTTAGGGTCCGGGCCCCATACGGCAGTACCACTTGTACTGCCCTATCGGCGGCCCTGGTGACATCTATCGTGCGTTGCAACGCTGAGGAGGAGAGAGCCGCCTCATTTGAACAGAGCCATGATGCTGCTTCCAGCCAGAAGACCAACTGACAGGGTCGGGAGCCAATGGCTCCTGGCCCTGTCAAAAACAGCATTGCATTTAACTGTATGCACTCCTAAACTGAAGTGCATACAGTTAAGGGACCAGCGTCAGAGGCATTCATGCTGGAATACCGGGCAAATATAGGACATGTCCTTTAATTTTCCGGCACAGTTACCCTTCAGGAAAAATCTGGATAGATTTTCCTGAAGTGTGCATGGGGCCTAAATAGATAAGTAATATTTTTATTATTATTATTATTATTATTATTATTATTATTATTTTCTAACATTTTTGTTCATGGCACAAAAAAGTAAAAGCATCATATGACCTCTCATTTTTCCTGACATGCTATTGGCTTCACACAGTTTTGGGACAGTATGGTGGCCCCTGTTTCAGGGGGGCTGGCAGCTTTCTACCACTGTGGGCAGCCATGCTGCTGGAGGGCAGATCCAGGACACCTATAAGTAGGACCGCTACATCCACAATAAGAATAAATGTGCTCCCCTCTCCAAGTGAAAACTGATTTTACCTATATCTTGTGTATTTTGGGATTGTTGTAGTCTGCAGCACTCCCGCCGTGCACCAACATAGGCGGTTACACACAGCAAACAAGAGTGTGGAGAGCTGGGGGAGCATACATGGAGGGCAGCTCACACAGGCTGTAGATAGGGAGGAAGGCAGATAGAAGGCAGTGTGCAGAGAGTAAGCAGAGCATCCACAGCAATCCTCACATCGGCTGTATTACTGCACACACCTGACAAGAACCGGGTCCTAGGAGGAGGCAGCGAGCTGAATAGCAAAGCCACAGAAAATGAAGGAAGGAATAAAGACTGCAGAGTGACACGCAGCACAACTTTATCCCAAGGTAATCACTAACATGTAAAAATCCTTTTCTCATTTTTAAAGCTGTTCATGGCCTAATGAAATTACCTGGTTACAACTAAGAGGGTTGGGATGTAACTGCAGAAGCCCCATCATACCCTCATAAAGGGGCTCCATCAGTATTTTAATTATTATATGTAAGGTAAGCCTTCTCTTATTCTTGGGGGCTCCCCCCCTCCCTCCCTGTCCACTGTGCCCACCCAAAATACAGGGATCAGGAAAAGGAGTATGTCTTTACAGATCAATACAGTCTAGCAGCCTCTAGGTGGAGCCATATACTTTGCTTTTCATGTACTGGGATTGTCAAACATCCAATTCAGAGAAAGCAAGAAAATACTGTGTATATAGCTCTATCATCTATCTATCTATCTATCTACAGTCCAAGAATCCCGCGGCACAACCAAATGTGATAAAAATTCAAAAAAGGTGTTTATTCCATATCAGGTAGAAAATACATGCAACGTTTCAATCTCATCGCGAGATCTTTCTCAAGCATCCTTGAGAAAGATCTCGCGATGAGATTGAAACGTTGCATGTATTTTCTACCTGATATGGAATAAACACCTTTTTTGAATTTTTATCACATTTGGTTGTGCCGCGGGATTTTTGGACTGTGTATAGGGAGACGTGGATTCGGTCTCCGGCCGCTGGCACCCAGCACACTTAACTAGCTGAGTGCTCTCCACTGTGGAAGTTTTATCTATCTATCTATCTATCTATCTATCTATCTATCTATCTATCTGTCTGTCTATCTATCTATCTATCTATCTATCTATCTATCTCCTATCTATCTATTTATCTATCTATCTATCTATCTCCTATCTATCTATCTATCTATCTATCTATCTATCTATCTATCTCCTATCTATCTATCTATTATCTATCTATCTATCTATCTCCTATCTATCTATCTATCTATCTATCTATCTATCTGTCTGTCTATCTATCTATCTATCTATCTATCTATCTATCTCCTATCTATCTATTTATCTATCTATCTATCTATCTATCTCCTATCTATCTATCTATCTATCTATCTATCTATCTATCTATCTATCTATCTATCTATCTATCTATCTATCTCCTATCTATCTATCATCTATCTATCTATCTATCTATTATCTATCTATCTATCTCCTATCTATCTCCTATCTATCTATCTATCTATCTATCTAAATTCAAATATGCGGCAGCACTCCAAAAGTTCCAAAGGTAAAGTGAAAATTTATTGACACTCCATGCAAAAATACAGCGACATTTCTGACTGCACACCGCAGTCTTTTTTCAAGCTCAAGTGAACACACTATCAATACCGGTATAAATACGTGATACAATCAGGTGATCTGACGTGAAAAACATCATCAACAGGTGTGTTAGGATTGACACATAGATCCATATGTCAAAATATAGTGATTTTAAATACAAAAAATGTGGTGTATAATATATAGTCAACTAATTACATAAATACAGGTGTATGTGTATATAAAATAAGTATATTACAATGTATCACACATAAAAGAAATCAGGATTGCTCGCTCACCGTTACCGAACAGCAGCCGTGTGATGCTAAAGGCTGTGGAACGCACGCCCAGATGGAACGCAAACATTGTGCGTGTACGTGTGGGCTGCGCATGCGCAATAAGCATTGTATTGCGTCCACCCCTATTTCGACAGATCAGTACAATGGGAACGCCCACAACAGAAAACATTGATAATAAGTCCAACAACAGGTAAATACCAGGGGTTATCGGTGTGACAAATCACGTGAATGAACAGACTTCGTGGCATATCCCCAACATTGCGGGGGGTGAGAGAGCAAGACAGTGAATCCGTCGGCGCTCTCCCTCCACTATCTTCCGCCACCACCAGATAGAACTCCACAGTAGCTCAAAGCTCCGATTTCATTCCTCAGGTAGGGCATCAGACAAACCCGTAGGGACCACTCATCTGGACACGTATAACACACCCCCTTAGACTGGTCACCCGGACTTGAAAAATAAATCCTAATACGATCTGTCAGGGGAATCATGAAAGATATATTCGGCTGTTCTGTTCTCCTTCTAAGGCGAGCGTGCATCCATGACTTCCACAGATAGCTTGATATCAAATCTAAAGAGATGAAGACAAACATGCACAAGGTAAGTATATTGTATATAAAGAAAAAATAGTTAAAAAATAAACATTTTTTCGTGTTCACCTCCTATGTCACAAATAGCCAGACTGAAGACACATCACGAGAGTCCGAATTAGCACATATCCGCCCTCTCCACAGTAGGTACCTTTGTCTAGGTCAATTACAATATTTAGGAAGGATCTTATAGTCAGCATTGAGGCCCATGGGTCTCAATGTATCCAACTTGAAGATCCATTCCAGCTCCTTTCTTTTCAGTGTCGAATGCCTATCTCCACCATGTGGCAATGGTGCTATCTGGTCAAGCACCAAAAATCTCAGATCCCGCTCCGTATGGTCTTCTGTCTGCCACATCAAGAACCGTACGTCCACCACGGATACCATTGGTTACTACATACAATACATGCAGTGGGGACATTGCACAAATAGTTCATAGACATTGGACAGTTCTGAAGGACACTTTTCCTAACATCCCGGAATTCCAGCTGAAGCCTTTACTCTCCTACAGGAGATCCAGGAATTTAAAGGATCAGCTGGTGAAAACCGGTGACCGCAAGATTGAACAGGTGGATAACCGTAAGACGGGTTCCTATCCCTGCTGGAGGTGTGTGAATTGTAAATACATGTTTAAATGTGATAAATTCACACATCCCAGAACTGGTAAAACATTTGACATTCGCAAGTATTTTACTTGTGATTCGGATTGGGTGATATACCTACTGATGTGCCCATGTCAACTAATATATGTTGGGGAGACAACGTATGATGTGCGGACAAGAATCACCCAACATAGATATACGATCAGGAAGGGTAAATTGGACCTCCCTGTACCCAAACATTTTGTGGAGGCTGGCCATACGGAGCGGGATCTGAGATTTTTGGTGCTTGACCAGATAGCACCATTGCCACATGGTGGAGATAGGCATTCGACACTGAAAAGAAAGGAGCTGGAATGGATCTTCAAGTTGGATACATTGAGACCCATGGGCCTCAATGCTGACTATAAGATCCTTCCTAAATATTGTAATTGACCTAGACAAAGGTACCTACTGTGGAGAGGGCGGATATGTGCTAATTCGGACTCTCGTGATGTGTCTTCAGTCTGGCTATTTGTGACATAGGAGGTGAACACGAAAAAATGTTAATTTTTTTAACTATTTTTTCTTTATATACAATATACTTACCTTGTGCATGTTTGTCTTCATCTCTTTAGATTTGATATCAAGCTATCTGTGGAAGTCATGGATGCACGCTCGCCTTAGAAGGAGAACAGAACAGCCGAATATATCTTTCATGATTCCCCTGACAGATCGTATTAGGATTTATTTTTCAAGTCCGGGTGACCAGTCTAAGGGGGTGTGTTATACGTGTCCAGATGAGTGGTCCCTACGGGTTTGTCTGATGCCCTACCTGAGGAATGAAATCGGAGCTTTGAGCTACTGTGGAGTTCTATCTGGTGGTGGCGGAAGATAGTGGAGGGAGAGCGCCGACGGATTCACTGTCTTGCTCTCTCACCCCCCGCAATGTTGGGGATATGCCACGAAGTCTGTTCATTCACGTGATTTGTCACACCGATAACCCCTGGTATTTACCTGTTGTTGGACTTATTATCAATGTTTTCTGTTGTGGGCGTTCCCATTGTACTGATCTGTCGAAATAGGGGTGGACGCAATACAATGCTTATTGCGCATGCGCAGCCCACACGTACACGCACAATGTTTGCGTTCCATCTGGGCGTGCGTTCCACAGCCTTTAGCATCACACGGCTGCTGTTCGGTAACGGTGAGCGAGCAATCCTGATTTCTTTTATGTGTGATACATTGTAATATACTTATTTTATATACACATACACCTGTATTTATGTAATTAGTTGACTATATATTATACACCACATTTTTTGTATTTAAAATCACTATATTTTGACATATGGATCTATGTGTCAATCCTAACACACCTGTTGATGATGTTTTTCACGTCAGATCACCTGATTGTATCACGTATTTATAACGGTATTGATAGTGTGTTCACTTGAGCTTGAAAAAAGACTGCGGTGTGCAGTCAGAAACGTCGCTGTATTTTTGCATGGAGTGTCAATAAATTTTCACTTTACCTTTGGAACTTTTGGAGTGCTGCCGCATATTTGAATTTATATTGGAGTACACCTGGATCGGGGTACGCGGGGTGCACCCACCAGCAATAATATTTCACCACGAGTGCTGCGACTTTTTTGTGATTATCTATCTATCTATCTATCTCCTATCTATCTATTAAATATCTATCTATCTATCTATTAAATATCTATCTATCTATCTATCTATCTATCTAGATAGAGAGTAGAAAAACAAGCCGCACATCCGGTTCCAATGTGGCGGGTGCTCAGGGAATAGGTCCTCAGGCCAAGGATTGCGCGAATAGATGATGGAGAGTCCACAGCACACCAGCTCTGATAGTACAAAGGTGTATTTTATTCCAAAAAAATGGGGAACAAACAGATGCAACATTTCGACAACCTCTTGTTGTCTTTCTCAAGCATGATGCTTGAGAAAGACAACGAGAGGTTGTCGAAACGTTGCATCTGTTTGATTTTTGAATATAGCCTCCAGGATCCTAGGTCAGGATCATCTAGCCGGCACCCACAAGATGTTTGAGCTCCAAGCTGTGCTGCTTGTAATACTTTTTGCATCTATCTATATATTTCCTATCTATCTATCTATCTATCTATCTATCTATCTATCTATCTATCTCCTATCTATCTATCTATCTATCTATTTCCTATCTATCTATTATCTATCTATCTATCTCCTATCTATCTATCTATTATCTATCTATCTATCTATCTCCTATCTATTTATCTATCTATCTATCTATCTATCTATCTATCTATCTATCATCTATCTCCTATCTATCTATCTATCTATCTATCTATCTATCTATCTATCTATCTATCTCCTATCTATCTTCTATCTATCTATCTCCTATCTATCTATCTATCTATCTATTTATCTATCTATCTATCTATCTATCTATCATCTATCTCCTATCTATCTATCTATCTATCTATCTATCTATCTATCTATCTCCTATCTATCTATCTATCTATCTATCTATTATCTATCTATCTATCTCATATCTATTTATCTATCTATCTATCTATCTATCATCTATCTCCTATCTATCTATCTATCTATCTATCTCCTATCTATCTATCTATCTATCTATCTATCTATCTATCTCCTATCTATCTATCTATCTATCTATCTATCTATCTCCTATCTATCTATCTATCTATCTATCTATCTCCTATCTATCTATTATCTATCTATCTATCTATCTATCTATCTCCTATCTATCTATCATCTATCTATCTATCTATCTATCTATCTATCTATCTATCTATCTATTATCTATCTATCTATCTATCTATCTATCTATCTATCTATTATCTATCTATCTCCTTCCTATCTATCTCCTATCTATCTATCTATCTATCTATCTATCTATCTATCTCATATCTATCTATCTATCTATCTATCTATCTATCTATCTATCTATCTATCTCCTATCTATCTATTATCTATCTATCTATCTATCTATCTATCTATCTATCTATCTATCTCCTATCTATCTATCTATCTATCTATCTATCTATCTATCTATCTATCTATCTATCATCTATCTATCTATCTTATGCAAAAGTCACAGTGGTGCACAAGACATCTAGTTATAACACTGCCATCTAGAAGCCAGAAATCATCACCATACATGAAATGCAGTAAGCATAGCCTCCTGGCCTGACACTGCCACCTAGTGGCAAGATAGTTGTATATTTTGTAAAACTTTTTATTATTATTAATAATTCCTTTATATAGCGCTTTGTATATTTCAGTTTTATCTGGTTTGGTGTATGTGTAGTGAGCATATATATATATATATATATATATATATATATATATATGTGTGTGTATTGTGTATAGCTGTGCTGTACCTATGGGATCTGATGCAGTTCCTCCATTACTCTGCACTAATTCCACTGATTTCCTCAGGATAGCGGGAGGCCTGAGTGGCGCCTGCAGATCTCCTTCCTTTGTGGCAGTAGAGAAAAATAGAAAGATGAGAGGGTGGGACATCAGAGGGAGACGAGTGCGGTAACGTTTTCCTGCATCGCCTGTTGACATTCTTTTATGGCAGCGAGCGTCTGAATCATTTATTAATGCTCACCATGGAGCGCGGCGTCCTGCAAGGAAGATGAGGGGGAAAACTAATCAAAGCAGGGAATCTGCTGCAAGATAAATCACTGGACATGGTGGACGGTCCTGGACTGTTACCTAGCAACGCAACCGAAGCTTTAGAAGCGCTGGACAGGGCCGCAGCCTTGGAGGGAGATCAGTCCCTGCAACTGCGGCTCCATCCAAAATTTCTCAAAAACTTTAACGATGATCACGTGTCCATTACATTTGTCCATACCTCCCCTGATACAATACACGTCAGCCTGTGCATGTATACTATGGAGTCAGTATATAGCATCCCATAATCCCCTGCCAAACAGGCCTGAAAATGTAGCTTCTCGGCCTAAACATGTAACCGGGACCCAACCATACTGGTGTCTTCTTATGTGTCAGAGGGGTCTTCAGGCCTTTTCAAGCACCAAGGCCCGATTGTGGCCCATCGTCCCCCATTGTCAAGATTGCCGGGGATCCCAGCAGTCAGGCTGCCTATGAGCATACACTTATCCCTTAAAGGGGTATTCCACTCAAACCTAACTTTTCATATGTTGCTGCCCATGGTGAGAATAATAATTCCTTCCATACTTATTATCTATTCAATCTCCTTCCCCCAGTTCTCAGCTGCTGCTTTCTGCTGAAGACACAAAAATCTGTGTGTGAGCTTTTCTCTCCGTCTCCCCCTCCCTTCAGAGACAAATGATGTAAACAGGCTGTATCTGCAACATTGTAGCTTCTATGCAATGCTGGGAGGGTTATTCTGAGGTCAAGTTGCTGATGAACTCATTGTGATTAACCCTCCCAACATTACAAAGTTGCTACAACTTTGCAGATAAAGCCTGCCAGGGACTTTTTTACATCAGCCGTCTCAGAAGTGAGGGGGGAGGAGGGGGGGACAGAGAGAAAAGCTCACACACAGATCTTTGTGTCTTCAGCAGAAAGCACGGGTGGAATACCCCTTTAAAGTGTACCTTTTTTCGGCTCGTTCTCCCGATCAGCACTCAGACCCCCACTGATCAAAATTGTATACCTGTCAAAAGTTTTTTCTGGTGACAGCGCCTCTTTAATTAAAGCAAATCAATACTTTACATGTTAGGCTGGGCTCACACTGCGTTTTTGCAATCCGTTTTTTTTTCATTCGTTTTTTGCAAAAAAAACGATGAAAAAAACAGATGCATTTGTGTGCATCCGTTTTGATCCGTTTTTCCATTGACTCTCATTGTAAAAAAAAAAGCGGATCAAAACGGATCCGTTTTTTTTGACGGACACAAAAATGTAGCTGACACTACTTTTGTGTCCGTTAAAAAAAACGGATCCGTTTTGATCAGTTTTTTTTACAATGTAAGTCAATGGAAAAACGGATCAAAACGGATGCACACTAATGCATCCGTTTTTTCCATCGGTTTTTGCAAAAAACGGATGAAAAAAGCGGATTGCAAAAATGCAGTGTGAACCCAGCCTTATACAACAAATTTATATTAAAAAATTCAGCTTGTCCCGCTCTTGGGTTGTCAGTCAAGCTGGTCTGAGTGGGAAGATGAGGCGGTGGGGGTGTCTGGAAGCCCCTATGACTAGTTGCTGCTCATTAGCATTAATAGGGTTTGTGACGTGGGAGGGATAATAGGAAGACAGAGTCAGAACATGACACTAAGTAGGTGCAGGTAAGTACGGTGCCATAAAGGGAAAAAAAACTTGAAAATCTTGTCTGAAAATATTTGCTGAAAGCCCTTTTAGATGGGCTAAACAGGGCGGTCGTTGCCATCAGGCATCTGTGCTTTTAAAAAAAATAAAAAAATAATTAAAACCAAATAGACCTATCCTTTTGCTGTAGCCGCTGGCACCCCACTGTGACCTGAGGGGGAGAAATCATTGTCACCCTGTTAGATCCGCGGTGACCGCGCAACCAAATCCACATCTACCTCAGGCTTTTTGGGGGTTTTAGGTGATCTTTGTGATCAGTGATCGTTTACTGAGCTCTCACAAGGATCGATCAGTCGATTCTTGGAAGTGGTTTATTTTTCCAGTCTGACACAGTGCTCTCTGCTGCCACCTCTGTTCATGTCAGGAACTGTCCAGAGCAGCAGCAAATTCCTACGGAAAACCTCTCCTCTTCTCCAAACTGGAAAGAACACACTACTTCCTGCAGGATATACAGCAGCTGATAAGTACTTGAGATCTTTTAATAGAAGTAAATTACAAATCTCTGACACTTTCTGGCTCCAGTTCATTTGAAAGAAAAATAAATTTGGTGCACTACCCCTTTAAATTCAAGGAAAGAAGATGTGTGAACAGGGTCAAGATCAACAACTACATCTGGAAGCAATGAGTCCATCCTTTATCTAACAAAGTAGCTTCTAGCTCTGGTCCAGTTCTGTCCATCATCAATGGCGCCCAACTGGACCGAGGGACTTCATATTCTTGTTTCTTGCCTATTCTTGTTATACTCTTGGGTCTTTCCTGACTTGGCGTTGCCTTGGTGGTGGGTTGGGCGAAGGATTTCGTAAGTCTTCGGATGTTTTATCCCCATAATTCTGTAAAAGATAAATTTATATTGAATCCGGTGAAACCCTTCAAACTGTTCCAGAGTGAATTCAGCTCTGCTTCATCTGTATTGGTGACTGTATTATGAATGGGGAGAGTTGTGCACCTATTAAGCAGCGATCAGGTAAGTATGTGACCTACCTCCAGTCAGCAGTATCGCACACTGCGCCGATCACAACGCCAACTGTGGCGGCCATACTGTGCGAGCGTGAATAATCGAAATAATTATTTGCAGGGTCTGCGGAGAACAGAGAGACATTATACAGATATACAGTCACCAGGTCAACAGGGGTCCAGGAAGATGAGATTTAGGGCCCTATTACACCAACAGATTATCTGACAGATTTTTTTAAACCAAAGCCAGGAATGGATTTGAAAAGAGAAAAAAATCTCAGTCTTTCCTTTGTTACCTGTTTTCTGTTTATAGTCCATTCCTGGCTTTGGCTCAAAAAATCTGTCAGATAATCTGTTGGTGTAATAGGACCCTTAGGCTGCTGTAGTACATTCCTCTTACTGTAAAACCTACCAGAAGGGGAATAATAAAACAACAGTCTTATGGGGAGCTGGATGACATCACTGTGTTATGGGGAAGCTGGATGACATTACAGTGTCATGGGAAAGCTGGATGAAATCACAGTGTCATGGGGAGCTGGATGATATCACAGTGTCATGGGGAAGCTGGGTGACATCACAGTGTCATAGGGAGCTGGATGATATCACAGTGTCATGGGGAGCTGGATGATATCACAGTGTCATGGGTAAGCTGGATGATATCACAGTGTCATGGGGAGCTGGATGATATCACAGTGTCATGGGGAGCTGGATGATATCACAGTGTCATGGGGAGCTGGATGATATCACAGTTTAATGGGTAAGCTGGATGATATCACAGTGTCATGGGGAGCTGGATGATATCACAGTGTCATGGGGAGCTGGATGATATCACAGTGTCATGGGGAAGCTGGGTGATATCACAGTGTCATGGGGAAGCTGGATGATATCACAGTGTCATGGGGAAGCTGGATGATATCACAGTGTCATGGGGAAGCTGGATGATATCACAGTGTCATGGGGAGCTGGATGATATCACAGTGTCATGGGGTAGCTGGATGACATTACAGTGTCATGGGGAGCTGGGTGATATCACAGTGTCATGGGGAGCTGGGTGATATCACAGTGTTATGGGGAGCTGGATGATATCACAGTGTTATGGGGAGCTGGGTGATATCACAGTGTTATGGGGAGCTGGATGATCTCACAGTGTCATGGGGAAGCTGGATGACATCAAAGTGTCATGGGGAGCTGGATGATATCACAGTGTCATGGGGAGCTGGATGATATCACAGTGTCATGGGGAGCTGGATGATATCACAGTGTCATGGGGAAGCTGGATGATATCACAGTGTCATAGGGAAGCTAGATGATATCACAGTGTCATGGGGAGCTGGATGATATCACAGTGTCATGGGGAGCTGGATGATATCACAGTGTCATGGGGAGCTGGATGATATCACAGTGTCATGGGGAAGCCTAATGTTATCCTGTATGGGCACAGTAATGGCAGACAATAGAAGTGACCATCACCAAGCATGGGCGGGTTTTTTCACCTCAAGGGGTGAAAAAAAATTCAGAAACAGTAGAGATGCGATGTGCAGCCCATAAAAGTTACCGTACACTGGCCATGATAGGTACACTGCTCTGTCCATGTCCCCATGAGAACACTTCCTGTCACCAAGCCAAAGCAAACAGGCCCCTAGACTAGAATGGGCCAGATACTACCGCACTTGCAGGACTCACCGTAAACGTTCACTGGAAATGTCAGCGTGCCTGTGGCTTCCCCTAATGCCGACACGGTGACTGTGTAATTTCCGCTGTCACTCTTGACGCCGTTATATATGAGTAGGGATCCATTCCCGATGATCTTCTGCTTTCTTACATCGAGTACATCAGCGACCCCCTTGATAAATGTCGCCAGTATGATGCCATCTTTAATCCAGATGACATCCGGGGTCTTTATAGAAGTGTATATGATGGACAAGGTGATGTTACTCCCAACCGGGTAATCGGTGAAGGAATCACTCTGTACCGTAATGGCCGCGGCTTTCCTGCCTGTGGAGAGTAACGAGGTGGAGGTGAGCACATAAACATACTATGCTGGGGGTCTACTTAACATTGGGGCAGGGAGGATGATGGTACCACTCACACTATGTCTTATTCCTCTAAAAGAACCATGTACCTTACCTTCAAGGAATGTACACCAACACCTTAAAGCGAATGTACCATCCAGTACATTGCTTTGAGTTTTTTACATGAGTAGACTGGCGCTGGCGCGGGGAGGCTGGCGCCATGGTCCCTTTTTTGAACTGCCGCCCGGTTCCCGAGCATGGCACCAGTCTATTCCTAAAGTGAGCAAATATTCAGGGTAATTTATAGTACAATGTACCCCTATATGGGTGCAAGAAAGGTCAGGAGGTGGTGACAGCCAGCACTGTCCAGCAAATAACACCAGGGTGGCAGTCCTTTCTTAAAGGGGTTGTCCAGCGTTAGAAAAACAAGGCCACTCAACGTCTAGACCACAGCTCAGACTGACTGCTGTAGGGAGCGTCTGTAGGGAGTGTCATGTCCTGCAACTGTGACAGGAATTCTTTCAGTAGTTGAGTGTAGCTGACATGGAAGAGGGGACTACAAGCTGTGAGGGAATATGAAGAGTCCGCTTATGAACTGAGATAGTGTGACAGATGGAAATTATAGAGCGATATTTCTTCTTATTTCTGCCAATAGAGAAAGCTTGATCACCTCCACACACCCTTAGTACTTTCTGGGATCTGAAACGTTGTGGCTTATGGCCCGCATAACCCTAAAAAGACTTCCATCCCAATGGGGTTGTGGTTTACTACTGATCCATCTGACAACACAAATCTCCTCACCATCACCAGAGACCCAGCTCTGGCCAACGGCCATTTTGGAATGTACTCTGCAGATAAAAGCTTAGGGGGGGATTTATTAAGGGTGTAAACTGTCCGGAGGAACCAATCACAGCTCAGCTTTCCGCTCTTGTAAACTGAAAGCTGAACTGTGATTGGTTGCTATGGGCAGCTTACACCAGTCCATATTTTACACCCTTGGATAAATCTGGGCCTTAGAGCCTGTTCACACTGAGTAAAGCTAATCTAACCTGCCTCACACAGTGTCTCTATGGGATGGCTTGCACGCCTCTGCTTTCGTCGCCCTCCACTTAAAGAATTGACATCAATTCTTTGATCAGAGAGAGGCAGGAGCCACATTCAGTCTACTGATTGGTCGTGGTCTGAACACTCACACACCGCCAAATCAAAATGTTTGACATGTCCCTAGGACATTTTTTAATAGGGCAGATACACTTTAAGGGGTTTCTATATCTAAGTCTTCAGAATTTACCTCAAGTTTATCAGTCAGGGGAACCAATGACAAGCAAGCTTTGTTAAATGCAGGACCTGAAAAGCTTCTGGCAAGGCCTGGTAATGTATGTGCGGCTGATGGGGCTCCAAAGGTCCTACAGCTATAGACATATAGAGGAACTACAAGTAACAGGAGTAACTAACTGAGGAGACTGCTTGGGCATGTTTGGAGGACGGTTATATAGGGGAACTAAGAAGCACGGAAATGAAGGGACCCCAGTATCCCAACATTACAGGGCACCTGTGCTATATATATTGTACGATTTTTCTGACTGAGAAGTATATTACTGTACTAAGACCTGCACTTCATTGTAAAGAGACACAACAGGGTGTTACCACTGAGCTCCAGGCCAGGGATACACCCACATCTACCTGTCATAGGGACCTTTACTCCGAAACCGATCCTTCCTATGAAACAATACAAAACAAGTCTTCCCATGGGGATGAAAGAGCTGTGATGTAAGAAGGTGTTGTATGGTTCAAGGTCACAAGACAACAGCTGGATCGGTAAATAAGATAGATAGATAGATAGATAGATAGATAGATAGATAGATAGGAGATAGATAGATAGATAGATAGGAGATAGATAGATAGATAGATAGATAGATAGGAGATAGATAGATAGATAGATAGATAGATAGATAGATGATAGATAGATAGATAGGAGATAAGATAGATAGATAGATAGATAGATAGATAGATAGATAGATAGATGGTGTAAGCCCCCGGTGATGATGTTACTATGTCGGAGGAGCAGCCAGTCTCTTGCTAGGTGTTTTGGTGTGACTCCACTCCAGAGGTGGCTGGCCAAGATACAGCCGGACCTTGGAGTGTTACTTTGTGATGCCAGTGCCTGGTGGGCACACAGATGTGATGGCACGCCTGCTTTTATTTAACAAGGCCAGTTGTACCCTTTTCTCCTGAGGTCAGTGTCCTGCTGGGTTGCTACGGGGTCCTTTGGGTTAGAGTGATCACGGATGGCCAGAGTGATGTAGTGACCCTCCCGGACTATCGGATCTGCCACCCACACAAAGGGAAAGTGTGCGGTGTGAGTGCCGTGTCGGTGGATAGCGAGAAATCACAGAGTCTCTTTAATGTGAAGGAGCGTAATTTACTTGAAGTTGCAAATGTGCAGCAGGTCATACAGAATCAACAGTATGAGGTTTCTCTGGATAAAGCACCTGATAATACAATTCACAATAGTTCCAAATAAATACTTGACAATACAGCAACCTGATCTGTAGTAAAAGTGCAATGTAGGATATAGTCGTGTTGACTTAATTGTGCTAAGTTGTACAAAGAAACAGAGTAGCAGAAAGGAGGATGCCGTGAGAGTCTCAACTCATGTAGTACTGTGCTCTGCCAGGATGTTGGAGAATGAGGTAAAATACTTAGAAGAAGAAGAACACCTGTGCCCATGTATTGACCTTGAATTAGTCTTCACACCACCTTATGCGCACTAGACTCAGCTGAACCTTCCTAAAGGGTGACACAGGCCCCAGACCTTGTTACCTGGGATGAGCGGAATGCTGAGGGTTCCTTGCTGACACCTGCGCTGTGAAATAGAGTTCATAGGCTTACTGCAACTTTGCTCTATCCGGATCAGTTCCTAGCTCTTTGGCTCTATTGTGGATACTGTCCTGCTCTGTGACACTCCTTGTCCTCAGCGTTGGTTGAGGTTGTCTCTGGCTTGTCCTCTCCTAAGAGGGGTTTAACAGTGCATAGTGCTGTGTAGTGTTACTGAGAAGAACTGAGTACTGTCTTGCTTTCTACCCATGCGAGGTTCTGGCTAAGACTGACCCTTGAGGGTACGGGGACCTGGCAGAGGGCTACGGGCCCAGATTGGACCACTGTGGAGAGCTATCTAGCTTGCGCCCTTTCTGCACAATGCCTAACATGAAAGACCTTTGACTCACTTCCCTAGCGTAACTAACGTGCGCTGTGAGTGGGTGAAGAGTGCAACAGAAGAAATGAGAGAGTTGATAGGAGAGAAGAAAACAAGAATCCTACTGGTCTACAGATTCAGGTGACACATAAAGAAACAATAACCCTTTACATCCCTCAGCTGTGCGGCTTCCAAATTCACACATTTATACACATAATACAGTGACATCTAGTGGCAAACTTTAGTACTGCTTTCATCACCACACAAGTACAATCAGTACAGACTTTTGCAAAGGGTGTATCTTACTGTAACACCCGTGGTAGGACACCACACAGTGATAGATAGATGATAGATAGATAGATAGATAGATAGATAGATAGATAGATAGACAGACAGACAGACAGACAGACAGATAGATAGATAGATAGGAGATAGATAGATACAGGAAAAAGCCGCACATCCGAATCCTCATGAACCGGTTGCTGAACAGAGTCAGTCCTTTGGCTCCGGGATTCCCAGAAATATGCAAAGATGTTCTGCAGCACGCAAGCATAAGTGGAAAAAGGTGATGTTTAATGCAAAAAATACAGGAGATGCAACGTTTCGATCTTCTCACAAGATCATTATCAAGCATGCTTGATGCTTGATAACGGTCTTGTGAGAAGACTGAGCATCTTCCCTGTTATTTTTTGCACTCTGCAAAAAAAAAACTAGAAAGGTCAATGCACAGTCACAGGTTTTCTTATTCTTCTTCTTCTTCTTCTAAAAGTATTCTTCTATATCCTCCAACCTCCCGGCAGAGCACATTACTACTTGGGTTGAGACTCTCACGGCATCCTCCTCTCTTCTACGCTACCTCAGTACAACTTTACCAACTCTACTACATCCTACTCCGCACTTATCACGCAGATCTGGTGGTTCTATGTTCAAGTATTTATTGGAACTTTGTCAAGTGTATGTCCGAGCTCATCTGTATTACCTGTTGCACATTTGCCAATAGTAAATCAAGTCAACGTTATCAACAGAGTTTGTGATTATTTACTACCACCTGCACAGCACTTACACCGCAACCTTGGGACATCTCCCCTTTCTGTGAGTGGCGGGTCCTACTACTATTCGGGAGGGTCATTACAGCGCTCTGGCCACCTGTGACTATATCACCCATGACTACACTATCCCAAGGGACCTGGTAGCAACCAGGCAG
This sequence comes from Dendropsophus ebraccatus, assembly GCF_027789765.1. Classification (NCBI taxonomy): domain Eukaryota; kingdom Metazoa; phylum Chordata; class Amphibia; order Anura; family Hylidae; genus Dendropsophus; species Dendropsophus ebraccatus. Next base: position 79,936,593 of record NC_091465.1, on the reverse strand, counting down.
GACACCGACCACAGGGGAAAAGGGTACAACCGGCCGTACACACTAATAGCAGGCATGCCATCACACCTGTGTGCCCACCAGGCTCTGGCGTCATGTGACAACATCCCAAGGACTGGCTGTATCTCGGCCATCCACCACAAGAGTGGCGTCACACTACAACACCTAGCAAGTGACTGGCCGTCCCACTGCTATAACACCATCCGGGGGTCACCACAGAACGATAGATAGATAGATAGATAGATAGATAGATAGATAGATAGATAGGAGATAGGAGATAGATAGATAGATAGATAGATAGATAGATAGATAGGAGATAGATAGATAGATAGATAGATAGATAGATAGATAGATAGGAGATAGATAGATAGATAGATAGATAGATAGATAGATAGATAGGAGATAGATAGATAGATAGATAGATAGATAGGAGATAGATAGATAGATAGATAGATAGATAGATAGATAGATAGATAGATAGATTTTCTTTGTGTCACACACAGGTGTAGCAGAGCTGAGTTTGTCGTTCAGCACAACACTTGGTGATATAAGGTTGTGCTGTCTGTGGCTTTACATGGGGCTGCAGGTTAAATGATGACATTTTTTTAGAGTTGACAAATAGTTACTACCGTAAGGCAGATTGAGAGGTCTTGACCGTTCTGCTAAAATATCCACCAAAATATCCACCTTACAGTGTGATATCAGCGTGCCAATCACTTACCAGTATATACCACCAGCAGCAGCAGGGTCAGGGCAGAGAGCAGGGGGGCACGGCCGTCCATGTCCTTGTACAGGAGCAGAAGAACAGCAGAGGACGGATACCTGCAGGGATTATTTACTGTCTTCCTATGTGTGACAGGTAGAGGACACTCCTCTGTGTCTGCCTGCAGTCCTACAATTACTGAGATACCAACTCTGTATACAAGCTTTTTTGTCATAACAGGGGTGATGGGGTATAACAAGTAACCATAGGGTCACGGTACAAGGATAACACACACAGTGATGTCACAGTACAGGAATAATATACAGTGATGTCACAGTACAGGGATAATACACACAGTGATGTCACAGTACAGGGATAATACACACAGTGATGTCACAGTACAGGGATACTACACACAGTGATGTCACAGTACAGGGATAATACACAGTGATGTCACAGTACAGGTATAATACACACACACAGTGATGTCACAGTACAGGGATACTACACACAGTGATGTCACAGTACAGAGATAATACACACAGTGATGTCACAGTACAGGAATAATACACACAGTGATGTCACAGTACAGGGATACTACACACAGTGATGTCACAGTACAGGGATAATACACACAGTGATGTCACAGTACAGGGAGAATACACACAGTGATGTCACAGTACAGGGATACTACACACAGTGATGTCACAGTACAGGGATAATACACAGTGATGTCACAGTACAGGGGTAATACACAGTGATGACACAGTACAGGTATAATACACACAGTGATGTCACAGTACAGGGATAATACACAGTGATGTCACAGTACAGGTATAATACACACAGTGATGTCACAGTACAGGGATAATACACACAGTGATGTCACAGTACAGGCAGGGCTATATTAACAGCTGCTGCTGCCCTAGGCACTAAACCTGAAGACGCCCCATCTTGGGGAACGTGGGGGAGCGTGGTTTCAGCCACATGCATTTCTCTACATGGAGAAACATTGTCTGAATCGTGTTTTTCATGTTTTTTAACAGCTTAAACATAACTTGTGACTGGGTAACACCAACATACCAGACCTGACCAATACAACCATACCCCCCACCCCCCTAAAAAGACACCAGATTTACTTGAAAGTCTGAATGGGAGGTGGAAGACTAAAAAAAATAAAAAACAAAAATAAGTTATTTTCTTCCCCCTACTCCCTGATGCTGCCCCCCTGTAAGGTGCTGCCCTAGGCACTGGACCACGGGTGCCTAGTGGTAAATACGTCCCTGAGTACAGGGATAATACACAATGATGTCACAGTACAGGTATAATACACACAGTGATGTCACAGTGCAGGGATAATACACAGTGATGTCACAGTACAGGGATAATACACACAGTGATGTCACAGTACAGGGATAATACACAGTGATGTCACAGTACAGGGATAATACACACAGTGATGTCACAGTGCAGGCATAATACACATTGATGTTACAGAATATATAGAGAAGAGGGCATATCAAGACCAGCGTACTTGTACTTAAAGTCCTGCCCCAATGCAGTCCTCTGACTTTATTAAGAAGTCTATGACTGGAGCAGGTGTAGATTTTTGCCATAATTTATAAATCATGATAAATCAGGCAGGGAGGCATGCTTCCTACCATTTTACCATCTAAGCCCGAGGGAAGGCCAATCCTTCAGCTATGGTTCCATAGAGGTTTCCTTCACAGGGTGTTTTTCCTCTCCTGAGTGCTGGAGGATGACTCTTTATGAGTCAAGGGTTAGCTTTGTTTTGCACAATTTATAAAACAGTCATAAAAATGTGTGTGTGTCTATAGCTTTGGTTTGGTGGTTCAGGAGTCAGGTTGAAGTTGCAGGATCTTATAATGGTAATATCATCCAGGGACAGGCACGGTGGTTAAGCACAGGATCTTCAGTAGGGCCATTGGGGTAGCAGACAGTGGACCTGCCAGAACCTGCCACCCCCCTTTATTGCTGTCTGGCCAAGTGCTGTATGTCAGACAACTGGGGATCTCACAGTATCCGTGAATCCCAGTGACCGAGCACGTCACCTGACGCCTGTGATTGTTAGTCCTGTCATATAAATAAAACTGTGGCATCTTAACACCAAAAAGTGTGTTCTGTGCCTTCATAGTCTGTGGCTATTGATATTGGAGTTATTTCAAGGGGAAGCGAGAGTCCATCCCATATCCAAGAGCCATGCCGGGACATTGACTCCCCCAGGATGAGGGACGCTCTTTATACCCTCTGCTCTTTCTGATAGTTGAGGACTCACCTGTCCTAACTAGGGATGAGCGAACTTTTGAAAAGTTCGGTTCGGTTCAATCCGGCGAACTTTCGTGAAGTTCAGATTCCTATAAACCAAACCTAAAACGAACCTTGCAATAACGGCTGAATAATTGCAGCTACAATAGTGGGAGTCTGATAGGGTAGAGTTTCGTTTAGTTGCAGTTGCTATTACAATAAAAAAGTGGAAAAAATCAAAGTGCAAAAATAGAGAAAAAAAATTAGCCAAGGTGTAAGTGATTACACGGGTCATAGGACACAAAGTTCCTTGGACCCAGTAGGGTGGAAAGCAGACATTTGACAGTGGAACCAGCAGCAGTAATAGTACTGTATGGAGGATGGGGGAGGAGGAGGCAGTAGCACTTGATTTCACCCAGCCCAGTATGGTTGAAAAGAGACTATTGGAGGAGGCGGCACAAATTGATCGCACCCAGGCCAGTATGATTGAGAACAGACTATTTGAGGAGGAGAAGGCAGTACCTGATTGCACCCAGGCCAGTATGGTTGAGAACAGACTATTCATGGAGGAGGAGGATGGTCAGCCTTGGAGTGGTGGCCTGGGATTCCTCGCTGATGATGTTGGTTACCGCATTTTCAAGAATAGGGATGAGTGGGATGATGTCCTTGATGCCTGCTCACAGAGTCGCGTCCTCAAAAGGGATCAACAATTGGCACGCCATATTCGAAGAAATCTGTGCACTATGAGGTTTATCACGTGCCAAACAAGGTGTATGACGCAGCCCTCCCTGCTGCACTGCAGAGACAATGTTCCTCCCTTTTTGGGCTACAACACTTCCCACCGTTAGTTGACCTTGGGTCAGCCATTCATATATCTCCTCCCTGATGGTCCGGAGGAGCTCCTGCCCACTGTGGCTTCGTTCACCCAGGCTCACAAAATGGAGGACAGCCTGAGAGCGCCGGGCCTGACATCGTTGGTAAGTCACCGGGGCAGGTTGGACTGCAGTCAAAACGGTGGATGGTTGCAAGCTGAACTTGTGCAGAACTGGCCCACTAAAGCACCGGGGAGGTGACAGTGGCAAGAATGGGCTAACTTTCTGGTGGTCTTCTGGGGGAATGTTGACCCAATGGGCAGTAACAGACATGTACTGCCCTTGCCCATAATTAAAGGAGCAGACATCAGCACTGGGGTGCACAGACACCAAGAATCCCAATGAGTCGCCAACATTTTTCTGCACAACTGGGCAGTGATGGGACAGCTGATGGAACTTTTTTTGGACTTTTTTTTGTTTCTGCGACAGTGATGGTTTTTTTTTTTTACTTTTTTTTTTTTAAAAAACTTATTGTTGTTGTGGCTAAACGGGGTTCTTCTATTTTTTGAACCTGATTGTAAAGGTATGAACTGATTTTCCCTAAAAGTGTCACTGTCCTTAAAATTTTTATTGCAGAAATCAATAGTACAGGCGATTTTAAGAAACTTTGTAACTGGGTTTATTAGCCGAAAAAAATGCATTTTTATCATGAAAAAGCAGTTTGAAGCCCCCCCGGTCTTCATGGTTTGTGGAGAGAGAAAGTAAAAGAAGCAAAACAGGACAACAAAGAGTTAATTTACATTCACATCGCGGGCTCTCTCCTCTGACAGTCACCACTGACCTCTCTGACCTCTAATTAGGGCTCTGAATAGCTCCCCCCCCTGAGCAATCCTTTGTTCTCCCTCTCAGCTGCTAATCTCCCTCCTTCCCCCTCCACCCTCCCCTCTTCATAGACCAGACAGATCCGACTGATGAAAAAACTGTCGAGATTTCCTGGTTCTGAGGAGTAGATGACAGAAAGGAGAGGAAATGTTAACGACAGGGACACTTTAATAAATTCGATAAGCTTGAACAGTGAAGTTGCTTTCATGTGTCTTGGTTGATACTCACAGACAGCGGTCACATTACATTTTTGATTAGGCAGCACCCAGGTATATCTGAGGAGACTAATTTAAGGTCTCACCCTAACAGGGGTGACGTCACACATTTTGATATTCACAGAAAACCAGGATACAAGGGATTCTAGGAGTAATAATCCCTTGTATCCTGGTCTATTCTGTGACAAAAGAACAATTTTGCGTCGCCGTTGTTATTTTTACCAGATTCGTAACGAACTTTCTCAAAGTTTGGTTCTGTCCCGAACCGAACTTTTCCCAATATTTGTAACGAAACTGGTTCGTAACGGTGTGGTTCGCTCATCCCTAGTCGTAACTCACAATTCCCTCATCAGATTCTTGCCCCCGTCCCAGGGGCGCCGCAATCATGAGGCGACCTGAGTCGTCTGCCTCAGGCGGCGCCACCAGCTGTCTTCATGGGGGCGGCATTGCCAGGGCCGCTTTAACCAGAGGGCACATGGTGCACGTGCACCGGGCCCACTGGTTAAAGGGGCCCCCCCGAGCAGGCCGGCCGTTGCTATGTGCGACCAATGCGGTCGCACAGGGCTCCGGCCACCAGCCTGTCAGGGGGGAGCGCCATGGATGGGTAATCTACTTACCCCTCCATGGCGCCCCCTGCAGGGCCCCCCCGTCCGCCGCTGCCCCCGCCCGCCCGCTGCTGCTGCGGCGCGTCAGCGCTGCAGCAGCAGCGACACTGACAGAGAGAGAGCCATTGGCTCCCTCCCTGTCAGTCACTCTTGTGGCCGCACTTCCTCCGGTCACAAGAGGCCGCACTCTCCCTCTAGCGCCCGACGTCACTGGAGCGTCGGCGCGAGGGTAAGGGGAGTGCAGCCTCTTGTGACCGCAGGAAGTGCGGCCACAAGAGGGAAGAGAAGAGGAACGCGTGGACCCAGGTGAGTAACAGTGTTTGTTTTTTTCAATGTTATATGGGAGGAGGAGCTATATACTATTGGGGAGCACAGGGGGCTATATACTATGGGGGGCAGAGGGGGCTATATACTATGGGGGAGAACGGGGGCTATATACTATGGGGGAGAACGGGGGCTATATACTATTGGGGAGCACAGGGGGCTATATACTATGGGGGAGCATAGGGGACTATATACTACTGGGGAGCACAGGGGTCTATATACTATGGGGAGCACAGGGAAGCTATATACTATGGGGGAGCACAGGGGGCTATATACTATGGGGGAGCACAGGGGGCTATATAGTACTGGGGAGCACAGGGGGCTATATAGTACTGGGGAGCACAGGGGGCTATATACTACTGGGGAGCACAGGGAAGCTATATACTATGGGGGAGCACAGGGGAGCTATATACTACTGGGGAGCACAGGGGAGCTATATACTACTGGGGAGCACAGGGGGCTATATACTACTGGGGAGCACAGGGGTCTATATACTATGGGGGAGCACAGGGGAGCTATATACTATGGGGGAGCACAGGGGGCTATATACTATGGGGGAGAACAGGGGGCTATATACTATGGGGGAGCACAGGGGTCTATATACTATGGGGGAGGACAGGGGGCTATATACTATGGGGGAGGACAGGGGGCTATATACTATGGGGGAGCACAGGGGGCTATATACTATGGGGGAGGACAGGGGGCTATATACTATGGGGGAGCAAAGGGGAGCTATATACTATGGGGGAGCACAGGGGGCTATATACTATGGGGGAGGACAGGGGGCTATATACTATTGGGGAGCACAGGGGAGCTATATACTATGGGGGAGCACAGGGGACTATATACTACTGGGGAGCACAGGGGTCTATATACTATGGGGAGCACAGGGGGTCTATATACTATGGGGAGCACAGGGGAGCTATATACTATGGGGGAGCACAGGGGAGCTATATACTACTTGGGAGCACAGGGGACTATATACTACTGGGGAGCACAGGGGTCTATATACTATGGGGAGCACAGGGAAGCTATATACTATGGGGGAGCACAGGGGAGCTATATACTACTGGGGAGCACAGGGGAGCTATATACTACTGGGGAGCACAGGGGGCTATATACTACTGGGGAGCACAGGGGGCTATATACTATGGGGGAGCACAGGGGGCTATATACTATGGGGGAGCACAGGGGAGCTATATACTATGGGGGAGCACAGGGGACTATATACTACTGGGGAGCACAGGGGTCTATATACTATGGGGAGCACAGGGAAGCTATATACTATGGGGGAGCACAGGGGAGCTATATATTACTGGGGAGCACAGGGGAGCTATATACTACTGGGGAGCACAGGGGGCTATATACTACTGGGGAGCACAGGGGAGCTATATACTATGGGGGAGCACAGGGGGCTATATACTATGGGGGAGCACAGGGGGCTATATACTATGGGGGAGCACAGGGGGCTATATACTATGGGGCAGCACAGGGGAGCTATATACTATTGTGGGAGAGCACAGGGGGGGCTATATACTACTGGGGAGAGTGCACAGGGGGGCTATATACTAATGGGGGAGCGCACAGGAGGGCTGTATATAACTGGAGGAGCACATGAGGGGCTATATACTACAGGGACACCTTAAAACTATGGAGGCACAGAGGGGTGTAACTATGTAGGAGTACAGAGGGGTGTAACTACTGTATAGGGGTACAAGGGACCTAACTACTGTATGTGTTGGAGCCTAAAATATTTGTCTGGCAGATTCTGGAGAGAAGATTCACAGCCAGGAGAAGACTTCAAGGTGGCCCAGGCTGGATGGAGAGAAAAAGAAAAGGTGACAGACTCTGATCGGAGAAGACGCCCCCGGTGAGTCACTGGATGTAACTGCACTCTGTTATAGGATTGTAGTGTTAGGGGTCATGATGTGGCGGTTTTATGTAATGGTATCATTGGTGATATCTTTCTGTTTTGTTTAGTGCAGTTTTTATGTAATATATAATCACTGTATGGTGGAAATAGTGTTATAAGGTAACTACTGTATGTATTGGGGCTCTTGATACAGTGTGGGGGCAAATTCAGTACATTATACAATGTGCCGAAAGGGAAGGGGGGGCCCACTCTTGAGGGCTGTGCACTGGGCCCACCAATGTATTAAAACGGCCCTGCGGCATTCAGTGGCAGACTATAATATGAGCGGTTCGGGCGGCCGCCCACATTATAATCCGCCACTGATTGTACCATGTACCGGAGTCCCCCTGCGCCCGGACAGCATCTGTAATGAGATGCTGTGAGCGGGGGAGACTGTATTCATAAGCGCCGCGCTGTAATGAATCAGCCGCGCGGTGCTGTTACTACAGAGCGGCGCTTATGAATACAGTCTCCCCCGCTCACAGCATCTCATTACAGATGCTGTCCGGGCGCGGGGGGACTCCGGTAAATGCATTCCACGTCCGTGATCCGTCAGGATCACGGAACGTGGGAATGCAGCCTTAGTCCCCCGGCTGATGTGCGGCTGCCGGAGGTGTCCCATCCTGTCCCCGGCAGCACACGCATCAGAGAGATCCCCGTGCGCCGGAAGTCACAGCCACAGGCACACGGGGAGCTCTCTGATGCGCGCGCTGCCGGGGACAGGACGGGACACCCCGGGCAGCCGCACATCAGCCGGGACCAGACCAGAGAGGATCGACGGGGGAACGGAGGGCAGGTGAGTTGTGTGCTGTTTTTTGTTTTTGTTTTATCTGCTGTGCAGGGGGGGGGGGGGGAGAGGGGGACCATATATAAGGTAGGGGGGGAAGAGGGGGACCATCTATAAGGGAGGGGGGGAAGAGGGGGACCATCTATAAGGTAGGGGGGGAAGAGGGGGACCATCTATAAGGGAGGGGGGAAAGAGGGGGACCATCTATAAGGTAGGGGGGGAAGAGGGGGACCATCTATAAGGGGGGACCATCTATAAGGGAGGGGGAGAGGGAAGAGGGGGACCATCTATAGGGGGGGGGGAAGGGGACCATCTATAAGGGAGGGGGGAAAGAGGGGGACCATCTATAAGGGGGGGACCATCTATAAGGGGGGGGAAAGAGGGGGGCCATCTATAAGGGAGGGGCGGGAGGGGGACTGTCTATAAGGGGGGGGGGAGAGGGGGACCATCTATAGGGGGGGGGAAGGGGACCATCTATAAGGGAGGGGGGAAAGAGGGGGACCATCTATAAGGGAGGGGGGAAAGAGGGGGACCATCTATAAGGGGGGGACCATCTATAAGGGAGGGGCGGGAGGGGGACTGTCTATAAGGGGGGGGGAAGAGGGGGACCATCTATAAGGGAGGGGAAAGAGGGGGACCATCTATAAGGGGGAAAGAGGGGAGAGGGGGACCATCTATAAGGGGGAAAGAGGGGGGAGGGGGACCATCTATAAGGGAGGGGAAAGAGGGGGACCATCTATAAGGGAGGGGGGAGAGGGGGACCATCTATAAGGGAGGGGGGAGAGGGGGACCATCTATAAGGGAGGGGGGAGAGGGGGACCATCTATAAGGGGGGGGGGAGAGGGGGACCATCTATAAGGGGGGGGGGGGACCATCTATAAGGGGGGGAAGAGGGGGACCATCTATAAGGGGGGAGGAGGGGGACCATCTCCTAAAAGATCAGCACCCTCCTCTCCTGACATTCTCTGTGCTGCTGTGACCTGTCCTAAAAGATCAGCACCCTCCTCTCCTGACATCCTCTGTGCTGCTGGGACTTCTCCTATAGGATTAGCACCCTCCTCTCCTGACATCCTCTGTGCTGCTGGGACCTCTCCTATAGGATTAGCACCCTCATCTCCTGACATCCTCTGTGCTGCTGGGACCTCTCCTATAGGATTAGCCCCCTCCTCTCCTGACATCCTCTGTGCTGCTGGGACCTCTCCTATAGGATTAGCCCCCTCCTCTCCTGACATCCTCTGTGCAGAAAGGGACCAAACATTATGTTTATTGGGGACAGCAGTGGGGGGGGGGGGGGGGCAGTAGTGGATTATAATGTGGGCGGATTGACGGGGGGGGGGGGGGGCGTCATTCTATAGTTCGCCTCGGGCAGCAGAGAGGCTAGAATCACCCCTGCCCCGTCCTCTGTGCTATATGAACCTGAGGGCGGCCATTGACTCTCTAGGTTCCTGTATATAACATTCCTGTAGGGAATTGCTAATTAATTTTGTTTCCTATCTTAGAAAATTGAGAGAAATTCTCTGCATAGTTTCCGTTCACAGTTTGTAACCATTCTCTTAATTTACCTAGAATTTCCACCTTTTCTCTGTCGTTACTGAGGGAACCGGTTCTGCTTACACCAATAGGATGCAAAGCAGAACGCGCCCAGGTAAATAATGACACCAGGTGACTTGTTATATGTGATGCTCTTTACCTTCAAAGTAAATCACTGCATTAACCCCTAAGAAGACAAGGTATTTCCGCTCTGTAGTTCACACGTCCGAAATTACGCCCACAGAAGTGACATGTCAATTCTTTGAGTGGATTCCTCTAGAGAATTCCGCGCCTAATCCACCAGAGCTAAAGAAGAGCCGATTTCAAGCAGAAAACTTTCCCCTTTAATTCCAGCCATATGTGGGTTTGTTTCTTGTGGGACCAACTGTATCTCGTAATGACATCTTTTAAAGTTGCATAAAATATACTGCATAGCAGAAATAATATATATTTGTAAAAATCAGAAAAAATATATATTTTTTATAATTATTATTTAGTTATTTATTTATTTTTTTTGACCCTTTAACCTTGTTACTAGTTGCAGTTCTATGGCGGTAACATGTATGGTGATAATATCTGCTTTTTATATACTAGTGTTACTTGGTAGCTCTATGACTATTGTGTTTAAGTCTAGAGTATTATCATGAATGGACAATTCATTATCCTACCTATGTTAGGCCAAACCCCAAGAATGATTTCATCTGGTGGCCCCAAGGTACTCCGTCAGACACTGGTGGACTGTTCATGTAATGTATGGACGTGTTGGGTCCTCCAGAGGGGGAGATACTCTTTACGAGCATAATTCGGTCCTGGGGCACGCTTGTAATCCAAATGACTTGTATATCAAAGCAAATTTTCCCAGAATAAATAGTTGAAAAGCAGATGATTCCTTCCACAACCCAAAAAAATAAGGTAGGTAAGGTGTTTTCAGCCTTACAGGGGTCCTAGGGGGCTTCTCTATCACATAAGAATTCACCAGTAAGCTTGTAGCCTGGACAATGGTGGATGAGCAGGATCGCTGTGACAGTGAAGGGCAGAGGTGGCTGGAGAGGACGGAAGGTGCTGGAGATGAATGAGGAGAGAATAGCATCTCCGAGAGCTCCGGGGAGATGGATGAGGTCAGGTGGCACTGAGCCCAGCGATTAATCCGCCATCTATATGTAAAAGCAGAAGGTTCACCGTGATGATGCGGAGAGGGCACCATTATAAGGAATGGCGGAGACAATGGACTCAAAGATATTTACTTAAAGGAACAGCACAGCAAGGGGTTATAGCACAGAAAGAGGAACCGTGTGATAGCGATGAAGATAACCAATCATATCTTACCTGTGACTCCCCAACCGCTGCAAAACTACAACTCCCAGCATGTCCTGGCAGCTGGAACACCCCCACCCATTTCACAACTGATCTAGATAGACTCAACATGGTAATAAAAAGGCTGCATGGGACATCAGCCTAGAAAAAACACCATTAACTGAACAATAGCAGACCAAATCAAGGAGTTCTATTTCTTCGAGTTCGAGATCTCGAGTTCCCTCTGTATAAAGTGCCAGTGGCCACGAGAACATCAATTGAACAAAGGAAAGTTAAACATTGTGCCTCGCTGTATTCCTCAAAGTTTCTCTTTGCCTAAGGAGTTATCTGATGTGCAGCCACTTTTATTGTTGCTCCACAATTCCCAACAGCGGGGTAAAGGCAACTGTGTGTAACTACTTCAGTCCTTTTGATAACCAGGCCTGGCCTGATAACCATGAGTCTGTATGACATGACTATGATATGGGAGGAAGCTAATATGAGTTCCAGTCCTGACCATAAGTCTCATTGGTCACATTTTTGCATTTTTACAAGATTTATTATAAAAATACACTTTCCAAAACATCACACTATATCATCTTTATAAACGTCTGTATAATTATAGAGATATATTACCCCTTGTATGTACAGGCACATCTTGTGTTTGGCATCAGTCTGGAGAGTTGTGAGCAGGCGCAGTGAAGGGATAAGCTGCAATACCAGGTGCGGCCACTACTAAATGAACGGCGCTGTATCTGGTAAGCACAAAAGAGAGGAGAACCACAGCTCCTTCAATCAGCAGATTATGGGGGTGCCAGGTGTTGGACTCTCTCTGATCTGATATTGATATATCCACCAGGAGAGGATTAATTGTCTACAGTAACACATTATAGCAATGGAGGAAGGAGCAGGTAAATATTGTTTGTATAGCCTAAATGTAACCAACTAATACATTCACTGACAGCAAGCAGGGATCTCAGCGTGAGCTGGGGAATTGAAACACAAACTCTGTATGTAGGCAGTAACACAAATGTACGGTCTAATCCTGGTGGTCTCCAGTTCTGTCCATCATCAGTGGCGCCCACCTGGGCAGGGTCCTCCTCATCCAGCCTTCTTATACCTTCCTTCTTGATTTTGGGTTGGCTGGGCGGTGGGATGGGTGAAGAATTCCGTATATAATCCGATGTGTTATCTCCATTATTCTGCAAAGCACCAATGATAATGTTATGTTCACAGTTCAGGAAAGAACGCCAGCTCAGCTCTGCTGCATCTGTATTGGAGACTGGACTTTCCAAGAGCCCTCAGTGGTGGAATGAGAACTTGGGTTCTTCCTAAACAACCAGGAGTTGTCCTATCACATAGGGGTAAACAGTCTGGTATCATCCTTTGTAATAGGGCCAGTGATCAGCCAAGCCAAGCTTAAAGTGTCATTATCGTTACAACTTTCAAAATCTAAATCAGCAGTGGATGTCATATAAAGCAAGTTTGCAATTTACATTCATTTTTTTTTTTTAGTTATCATGGAGAACACGGCACTTCCTGTTTTCTGTCTCTTTTTTTTTCTCAAAAAACAGGAAACAGTCAGAAAACAGGAAGTCCTGTGTATCCCAGGTTATCTGAGCGCTCACAGAGAGAAGGCAGTCATGTGATTGATGGACACATTGAGCTGTGACTCTCTGTACTGGCCGGAATCTGTTTGTTTGCTTGTTTTTTTCAACCAGCACAAGTCAGAAAATCTGCCTTCGGGAGACTGGACCTGGATTTCTGGTAAGTATAGCTTTGTTTTACAGCATGATAACAACAACAAAAATAAAATAATGAATGTAAATTATTATTTATTTCACATCTACTGTTGATTTAGATTTTGAAAGTTATAACGACAGTGACACTTTAAGTGTTATAAAGAGAGGGCTGAGCTGCTGCATGCATTACTCCTCCCTCCCTTGCCTGATTGATGTACAAGGCTCAGTGCTGGGAATCAAACAGGGAGGCGTGGAGGAGGGAGGAAGCATGCATACTGCAGCTCAGCCCAGCATTTGTGACTCTTGAACTAAGAAGAAAAACATTATTTCATAACTTTTCAAACAGCCATCAGCTAAGAGGCATCATGTGTTGTATTGCCTATCAGCCATCCGCCCATGTCTGCCACTCATTAAATACAGCTGACAGATTCACTGGCACGGTGAACTACTGAACACAATAGATCATGGCTCCATACCAGAATATACGTCCTCTTTTCTCTAACCATACACAGCCTTGCTCCGATACTAGAGAAACTACAATGGGAAGGGGATAACTCACCATGATGTAGGAGCCCATGGAGAGGAGCTGCGGTGCATGAAGTATCTCACAAACTCAGGGTCATCAGGGGACAGAGATGTTCCAGATACCTAGAGCAGAGATAACATACAGGTCACCATATCTCTGCTTTTTACCAGTGAATGGGAAGAATCTTGATCCAAAGGCTGAAAACCATCATGACCTCATACTGCTACAGGGTATTATAGTTGTATCTAGTCTGATACTACAGTATATAGCTGTATTCATTGTAACAGGTAAGGGCAGGATCTCAGCCTTGGGGTTTGAGCAGTTCCAGTCACTGACAGCAAGCAGAGATCATGAATGATGTAAAGAAACACAAAAGAAACACAAATATACTAGGAGACTGCAGAACTCATTTCAGCCTCTGAATCTCAATGACAGCAAGCAGAGATCTTTAACGTTGTGAAGAAAATAAATACAAAGTATAGGAGAAAGTTTCAAAAAGTATTTCAGCCTTTGTATTTTAACAGTTCCAGTCACTGACTGTTAGCAGAGCTTGTGAATTCTACAAAGAAACGAACACAAGGTATGGGAGAAAATTGCAGAACTCTTCTCAGTCTCTGGATGTTCACAGTTCCAGTCACTGACTGTAGGCAGAGATCTTGTATGATAAAGGAACACAAAGTGTATAAGAAAGTTGCAGAACTCATTTAATCCTCTGAATCTGATAAGTTCAGTCACTGACAGCATGCAGAGATCTTCACTGGTGTGAGGAAATAAAGTGCAAAGCATATTAGAAAGATACAGAACTCATTTCAGCCTCTGGAGTTCAACAGTTCCAGTCAATGACTGCAAGCCAAGGTCTCGAAGGATGGCAAGCAGTGACACACAAAATATATGAGAAAGCTGCACAACTCATTTCCTGGCTTCCAAAGGTTTTTGTCACTGACAGCAAGCAGAGATCTTAACCGCTGCAAAGATAAAGAAACACAAAGTATACTGAAAAGCTGAAGAACTTTTCTAGTCACTGACTATAAGCAGATATCTTGAATTTGTTGAAGAAAAGAAACAAAGTAAATAAGAAAGTTACAGAACTATATATATACTGTAAGGTGAGGTGCGGTATCTTACCGTGCGTATGGCCTCTTTGCGCGTCAAATCATATTTCATCTCTAACATTGCTGAAATACCAGACAACACCATAAGTACCTGCCTGCACCTGCTGTGGGGGGTATAGACTTATTTTAATTAACCCATACATAGCCAGAGTCTGACCCCAGGCTAATTATAGATCTATCCATAGACCGTAGCCCATCCCTTGCTTAGCCCCAATATATAACTAATATAAAAGTGTGACTTTATGCTTTTTACACAACTTATGGGCCGGTGCCAGCAGTATCTGCACTAATAAATTGTATTGAGGAAAGTCAGCTAGAAATCCTATGGAGTATTAGATCAGGGAAGAGGAGCCTTTGGCCCTCCGGCTGTTGCAAAACTACAATTCCCATCATGCCTGGACAATCACAACTAAAGCTTTGGCTGTCCAGGCATGATGGGAATTGTAGTTTTGCAACATTCGGAGGGCCGAAGGTTCCGCAACCTTGTTTTAGATTAAAAAATACTGAAAATTCGGAAGGGTTCACAAACTTCCCAGTGCCGCTGAATATTCATCACACGTCCTGCTTATTGGTGGACTCACCTTTCCTTCTTTTCCGTATACAGAATACCACAAGGACAATCAGAGCAATGAGCAATAATGCCCCAAAGACTGAGCCAATCACAATGCCGGCTATAGCGCCCCCGCTCAGCGAATCCGAGTCTGCGGAGAACAGAGGAGGCAGATATATAAGCACTATGGGCAGGAATGATGTCACTGGATATAGTCAACAGGGGTCCAGGAAGAAGTAAGGTTGGAACACTGGAAAACTGCTTAAAGGAGTATTCCAAATATATATGTTTTCCTATATGGTGCTGGGGCCGCCTCATCAAAACACATACTTACCTACCTGGCTCCCTGAAGCTGCCCCTGTGATGTGGCTGACCAGGCAGTGACGGCCCAGTCAGCCAATCATGGACTGAGGTGGGACAGTCAGTGATTGGAAGAAACAAAGGAGCTGCGGGCAAGGGGAAGAGTATGGCTATGGCTTTTTTTAGTCATTTTATTATATCTATTATATCCCAGCAGTATAAATCTAGAATACTTCTTTAAAAGAAACGTATTTGAGGAAGAAAAATAATAATCCCTTTATTGTTGACTTAAAATGCGAAAACGTTCTTGTAATTCCTTATTTCTAGGCTGACGCATGATCATGTAAAATTCTAGGCCCAAATCCTATGGCTGCACTACTGAGGCATTCTTGTAGTAATATGTCCCCTTCTGTCAGATTCAGCTTTGTCATGGAAACCTGGACAGTGTGCATTTACATTACCATCCACGCCAGTATCTTCTTCTGTGTAATCCATACACTAAAGGTATACAGGTCCGTACATTATGTAGATCATGGATGGGGAACCTTCGGCCCTCCATCTGTTGCAAAACTACAGTTCCCGTCATGCCCGGTCAGCCAATTGTTGGAAATTGTAGTTTTGCAACATCTGTAGGGCTGAAGGTTCTCCATACCTGATGTAGATGGTGATTTACTGCCAAACAAGGTTTCCATGACAACCAGTATACCAGATTCAGAAGGGGACCTGTTGTCGTCAGGATGTCTCAGTAGTGCAGCCTCAGGCTTTGGGCCTGTAACTTCAGCCTAGATGTAAGATATAAAAAATGGTTCTTATGTGTTTAATGTACATCATACCTCCCAACTTTTGCAAAGAGCAAAGAGGGACATGTGCACCGTGGTCCCCATAGCCACGCCCCCATAGCAACCCTCCATAGCCACGCCCCCACAGCAACCCTCCATAGCCACTCCCCTACAGTCACCACATGCTGCTGACTGAATAGTGCCCTATACAGTATCCAATCCCCCCAAAAATGCCCTATATAGTATCCAAACCCCCATTATAGTGCCCCACATAGTATCCAATCCCCCACATAGTGCCCCACATAGTATCCAATCCCCCACATAGTGCCCCACATAGTAGCCAATGCCCCCATATAGTGCCCCACATAGTAGCCAATGCCCCCATATAGTGCCCCACATAGTAGCCAATGCCCCCATATAGAGCCCCACATAGTAGCCAATGCCCCCATATAGTGCCCCACATAGTAGCCAATGCCCCCATATAGTGCCCCACATAGTAGCCAATCCCCATATAGTGCCCCACATAGTAGCCAATCCCCATATAGTACCCCACATAGTAGCCAATCCCCCCATATAGTGCCCCACATAGTAGCCAATCCCCATATTGTGCCCCACATAGTAGCCAATCCCCATATAGTTCCCTACATAGTAGCCAATCCCTCCATATAGTGCCCCACATAGTAGTCAATCCCCCATAGAGTACCCCACATAGTAGCCAATCCCCCATATAGTGCCCCACATAGTAGCCAATGCCCCATATATGCCCCACATAGTAGTCAATGCCCCATATAGTGCCCACATAGTAGCCAATGCCCAATATAGTGCCCACATAGTAGCCAATGCCCCCATATATGCCCCACAGTAGCCAATCCCCCATATAGTGCCCACATAGTAGCCAATGCCCCCAAATATGCCCCACATAGTAGCCAATCCCCATATAGTGCCCACATAGTAGCCAATGCCCCCATATATGCCCCACAGTAGCCAATCCCCCATATAGTGCCCACATAGTAGCCAATGCCCCCAAATATGCCCCACATAGTAGCCAATGCCCCCATATAGTGCGCCACATAGTAGCCAATGCCCCCCATATAAAGCCCACATAGTAGCCAATGCCCCCAAATATGCCCCACATAGTAGCCAATGCCCCTCATAGTAGCCAATCCCCCATATAGTGCCCCACATAGTAGCCAATGCCCCACATAGTAGCCAATGCCCCCCATACAGTGCCCCACATATTATCCAATTCCCATATAGTGCCCCCCATAGTAGCCAATGCCCCCATAAATGCCCCACATAGTAGCCAATGCCCCCATATAGCACCCCACAGAGTAGCCAATCCCCCCATTAGTGTGGCCCCAGCGAAAAAAACAATAAACCAGTAACTCACCTGTCCTCCGGTCCCAGCAGCTCATCTCCCGGCAGAGTGCGCGCTCCTGTCATCATCCGGGGCGGGCAGCGGGGTATACAGACACTGACTGTGCCGGAAGTGACCTGCAGCCTCCATCATGAATCACTTCCGGTAAATCCGGTAAAATCAGAAAGTCGGGCCTATATCTTATCACCAGCATATATATATATATATATATATATATATATATATATATATATATATATATATATATATATATCAGTGATGTGGCCAAAAAATAAAATCTCTTGTGGCAAAAAATTGACTGGCAGAGCATAGGGCCAATGGCTGCTTGCTCTGTCAGTCGACTGTATTTAACTATAAGGTTAAATACATAGGTTCAGGAGCAGACTACCTTCTGCTTAATCCCTTATGTACTGCAGTCTGTAAGTAACCCAAAGTTCAACACAAAAAGGGATAAAAAGCAGAAGTCAAGAAGATCTCTGCTTCACTACTTCACTGATAACCCCTGACCTCTGCACTGAGAACAAAGGTAAGGTGTTATTAGAGCAGTGAAGCAGAGATCTCCTTGTCTTCTGCTTTTTAACCCTTTTTTTTGTGTTGCAGCATATAAGTGAACTTTGGGTTACTTACACACTGCAGCACATAAGGACACAGGATGGTCCTTATCTTCCCTGTGCATTCCCGGGCCCCCCTCCTTCATAGGCCCCATAGCAGCTGCCTGCCCTGCCTCTATGGTAGTTACACCCCTGCTTATCACTGTTCAAAGCCATTGTCAGTTTAGGCAAGAACTCTACAGACTTCAGGTCTCGGTGTGATATCTCTGCCCCCTGTCAGTCACTGGCTGTAAGTTTGACCTGTTCACTCACATGAGACATTCAGTATCCGTGATGCAGATGCTGAGTTGACCGGGTTGGACACTTTGCAGGTGTAGTTTCCAATAAACGTCCTGTTGGGAAGCTTGACCTGTAGGGTCTTCCCTCCATCTACTGTAGCGTAGCTGCTGTTACTCGGTAGTTGCGTTTCGTTTCTTGTCCATGTGTAGGTGACCGCCCCAGTGGCCGCGCTGCAGGTCAGATTAACAACAGGGGTGCTCTCATCTACTGTGGCTGGAGACTGCGACACTGAGACGTTAGTCACCGGATCTGTGGGGACATCAGGAAAGGAGATTAGATACGTCACATATTTCCACCAGGGAGAGAAGTGCTCAGACCCACGCTTCTCCCAGCACGTTATAATTATCTGAACACACAGACCCCATTAAAACCTTTGACATGTCTCTAGGAAAAGTTATTTAAAGTGACAGTGCCCATTTAAATATCAAGACTTTAAAATTGATAAGAAAGTTGCAGAACTTATAGCTGTAGCAGGAATAAAAGGGTTTTCCAGAATTTTCAATATGTGATGCTGACCGATTTACAGCCGATCTGATCAGCCGATTTACAGCCGATCTGATTATCCGATTTACAGCTTCACTTCTTACTGAGCACAGTGCCATACCCTTAGTAGTGGCTGTACCTGGTATTGCAGCTTATCTACTTTTCATCAGTGGTAAGAACCGCAATGCCACATACAGGCTAATGATTGGCTATTTATGATCTACCCTAAAGACAGGCCATTAGTCAAAATAAACTGGAAAACCCCTTTAAAGGGGTAGTTCATTAAAACTTTTATTTCACATCAACTGGTGATTTGTAATTTACTTCTATTAAAAAATCTTCCAGTACTTATCAGCTACTGCATGTTCTGCTTGAAATTGTGTATTCTTTCCAGTCTGGAAAGCAGGAGAGGTTTTGCTCCTGCTCTGTACAGTTCCTTACATGGACAGAGGTGGCAATAGAGAGCACTGTATAAGACTGGAAAGAAAACACCACTTCCTGCAGGACATACAGCAGCTGGCAAATACTGGAAGATTAGAGATTTTTTAATAGAAGTAAATTACAAATCTCTGGCACTTTCTGAAACCAGTTGATTTGAAAGAAAACATTTTTTGGGAACTACCCCTTTAAGCTCATATACAGAGAACTGAGCCATGTTCATATATATTGGTGTCAAGGAAAGTTTTGGAATTAACTTACCATAAACTTGCACAGGAAATGTCAGCGTGCCTGGGGCTTCTCCTAATACTGTTAAGGTGACTGTATAATTTCCGCTATCAGTCTTGGTACTGTTGTATATGAGTAAGGATCCATTCCCGATGATCTTCTGCTTGTTTACATCAAGTACATCAGCGACCCCTTTGATAAATGTCGCCACTTGGACGCCATCTTTAGCCCAGCTGACATCTGGGGTCTTTATAGAGGTGTATGTGATGGACAAGGTGATGTTCTTTCCAACCAGGTAATTGGTAGAAGAATCACTCTGAACTGTAATGGCTGCGGCTTTCCTGCCTGTGGAGAGTAGCATGGTGGAGGTGAGAGGATAGGCAATAGGTGCTATGGGCTTTACAGCAGGAGAGGAGGAGGATGAACGATGGCGGAGGACCGTAACACAATTGTAGACTGTGCAGTAGTATAGGGTTTTTTATTCTTTATCATGACTGCTGGGTGTTATACTTGGTTTCCTTACCAACTACCAGTAACCCTCTAATAGCCTAAACCCCATTGCCTCCTCCCAGGATTACTCACTCCACCCTTTTCCCCCAGTAAAGACACCACCAACATCTATCTAGATGGATGGATTATTGATAGATAGATAGATAGATAGATAGATAGATAGATAGATAGATAGATAGATAGGAGATAGATAGATAGATAGATAGATAGATAGATAGATAGGAGATAGATAGATAGATAGATAGATAGATAGATAGATAGATAGGAGATAGATAGATAGATAGATAGATAGATAGATAGATAGATAGATAGGATATAGATAGATAGATAATAGATAGATAAGAGATAGATAGATAGATAGATAGATAGATAGATAGATAGATAGGAGATAGATAGATAGATAGATAGATAGATAGATAGATAGATAGATAGATAGATAGGATATAGATAGATAGATAATAGATAGATAGGAGATAGATAGATAGATAGATAGATAGATAGATAGATAGATAGATAGATAGGATATAGATAGATAGATAATAGATAGATAGATAGATAGATAGATAGATAGATAGATAGATAGGAGATAGATAGATAGATAGATAGATAGGAGATAGATAGATAATAGATAGGAGATAGATAGATAGATAGATAGATAGATAGATAGATAGATAGATAGGAGATAGATAGATAGATAGATAGATAGATAGATAGATAGATAGGAGATAGATAGATAGATAGTAGATAGATAGGAGATAGATAGATAGATAGATAGATAGATAGATAGATAGATAGAAGATAGATAGGAGATAGATAGATAGATAGATAGATAGATAGATAGATAGATAGATAGGAGATAGATAGATAGGAGATAGATAGATAGATAGATAGATAGATAGATAGGAGATGGATAGATAGTGTCACGGCCGCGGCGGCGTCCCGCGTTCCGGGCCGCCGCCGCGACCGCTTCCTGCCCCATGCAGCAGCCGGTGTCCATAGTCGGGGACCCGGCGCTGCTATCACCTCGGCCCCGGGGGGCGCCTCACCTCTCCACGCTCCTGTCTCCCGCTGTGCCGGCCGGCGCGCGCGTCCCCGCCTCCTAGGGCGCGCGCGCGCCGGCTGTCTCAGATTTAAAGGGGCAGTGCGCTCCTAATTGGTAGTTGCACCTAATCACTCCCCTATAAATCCCAGCATGCCCTGTCCCCTGTGTTGGAGCCTCTACATGCTTCCCATAGCGTTTGGCCCAGCTCCCTGTTGTTCCTGTGTCCTGTCCGTTACCTGGTCCCAAGTCCCTGGTCCTGAGTCCTGTCCGTTACCTGGTCCCAAGTCCCTGTTCCTGGTTCCTGTTTCCCTGTCACTCCACCTGTTCCCGTGTCCAGCCTGTCACGTGCGCTCTCACCTGCAGACCATTGCCTGTGTCATCTCCTGCCACGCCTCGCCTGCCGACACCAGCAACCAAGCCAGGGGTAGCGACCTGGGGGTCGCCTGCCGCAGCAAGTCCATCCCGCCTTGCGGCGGGCTCTGGTGAAAACCAGGGGCCCCTTAGACTCCGCTCCCTGGTGAGGTTTGTGCCACCGCTGGTGCCGGTCCAGTGGATCCACTACTCCGGGCGTTACAGTAGGCTCCAACCATGGATCCCGGCGAGGTGCCTGATCTCCGTGATGTCGCCAGAGTGGTCACTCAGCAGGCGCAACAAATCCAGAAGCAGTCACAGCAGATCCAGCAACTCACTGCCGCCTTACAGCAGCAGACTACTGCCCAGCGCACACCACCTCCTGACGCTTCTTCTTCACTCCGACTGGCCCTCCCAGGCAAGTACTCCGGGGACTCTAAGTTGTGCAGAGGATTCTTGACTCAGTGCACCATGCACATTGAACTTTTGAGTAGTCAGTTTTCCACCGAGCGCTCTAAAGTGGCTTTCATCATCAGCCTATTAGAAGGTAGAGCCCTGGCCTGGGCCACGCCACTGTGGGACCGTGATGATCCAGTTGCTGCCAATCTCCGGGCCTTCCTATTCGAGTTTCGCTCCGTCTTTGAGGAACCTGCCCGTGCTTCTTCAGCCGAGACTGCTCTCCTCAACCTCTCTCAAGGCAGCTCCTCTGTTGGTGACTACGCCATCCAGTTCCGCACCCTGGCAGCCGAATTGGACTGGAACGAGGCCGCCCTATTGGCCACCTTCAAGAAGGGCCTGTCTAGTCGTGTGAGAGACGTGCTCGCTGCCCGAGACCTGCCTACCTCCCTGAACGAACTCATTCTACTGGCCACCCGAGTTGATACTCGTTTTTCGGAGAGGGAGGAGGAGGTTCGGCATGAACATTTACTAACCCGTTCCCGTCGCCATCCCCAGCTGGCGCCGGTTTTCCAGAATCCTGACCTTTCGATGTCCCAACCCTCTCCTGAGATTCCTATGCAGGTGGAACGGGCTCACCTGACGCCTGATGAAAGAATCCGGCGCCTGGAGCAGAATCTCTGTCTCTATTGCGGTGGTTCCGATCACTTCCGGCTGGGATGTCCCCTACGTCCCCAAACATCCGGAAAATGCTCGCACCTAGGTCCGGTGGGACAGGTGTCCCTAGGTGTGAATGCCACCATTCCAAGTCTGTCTATGCCAGTTTCCATCCGGACTCTCTCAGGACGAAATCATCAGACTACTGCCTTCCTCGATTCTGGGTCAGCAGGCAGTTTTATTGCGGCAACATTGGTCCAAAGATGGCGGCTACCCGTGACCCGACTAGCCAGGCCCCTGTCTATCTCCTCGGTCACAGGCGAAATTCTTACCGACCGTGTGTACTACCAGACCGCACCTTTAGTCCTCCAGGTGGGTCCTTTACATCAAGAAGAGATATCCTTCTACGTCCTGCCCCATTCTTCCCCCGCGGTCCTCCTGGGACTCCCGTGGCTGCAAGAACATGCCCCTCAACTGGACTGGAGAACCGGGGAGATTCTCAGTTGGGGTCAGGACTGTTCCAACCAGTGTCTCAGGTCACCTCAGACCAAGAGTACTATGTCGTTTCCTGTCCCAGCCAAGCCTCTACCCGACCTACCGGCAGAAGACCAAGACTCGGCGGATGCCTTCTCTGCCGAGGTGTACCCTCTCTCCGTACCCAAGACTAAGGTCGTGTCCTCTTACCACCGGAAGAACTTACAGAAGGTCCTCGTCCACAGACCCACAGTCCCTTGCCATGTTTTACCGCCTGATCGCCTAGCACCAGTCGTCACCTCCTCGCTTCAGAGAGTACCCCCCGGAAAGACTCATGTTCACCCTGCGCTTCGAAGAGGTATTTTGAAGTGGGGTCATTCCTCGTTGGAGGCCGGGCACCCTGGAGTCCGTAAGACCGGCCAACGGATCTCTCGCCACTACTGGTGGCCTAGTCTGTTTCAAGATGTCAAAGACTTTGTGGCTTCCTGTGCCATCTGCAGGCAAGAAAGAGGGGGAGGCCAAAGGGGGGGGGTACTGTCACGGCCGCGGCGGCGTCCCGCGTTCCGGGCCGCCGCCGCGACCGCTTCCTGCCCCATGCAGCAGCCGGTGTCCATAGTCGGGGACCCGGCGCTGCTATCACCTCGGCCCCGGGGGGCGCCTCACCTCTCCACGCTCCTGTCTCCCGCTGTGCCGGCCGGCGCGCGCGTCCCCGCCTCCTAGGGCGCGCGCGCGCCGGCTGTCTCAGATTTAAAGGGGCAGTGCGCTCCTAATTGGTAGTTGCACCTAATCACTCCCCTATAAATCCCAGCATGCCCTGTCCCCTGTGTTGGAGCCTCTACATGCTTCCCATAGCGTTTGGCCCAGCTCCCTGTTGTTCCTGTGTCCTGTCCGTTACCTGGTCCCAAGTCCCTGTTCCTGAGTCCTGTCCGTTACCTGGTCCCAAGTCCCTGTTCCTGGTTCCTGTTTCCCTGTCACTCCACCTGTTCCCGTGTCCAGCCTGTCACGTGCGCTCTCACCTGCAGACCATTGCCTGTGTCATCTCCTGCCACGCCTCGCCTGCCGACACCAGCAACCAAGCCAGGGGTAGCGACCTGGGGGTCGCCTGCCGCAGCAAGTCCATCCCGCCTTGCGGCGGGCTCTGGTGAAAACCAGGGGCCCCTTAGACTCCGCTCCCTGGTGAGGTTTGTGCCACCGCTGGTGCCGGTCCAGTGGATCCACTACTCCGGGCGTTACAGATAGATAGATAGATAGATAGATAGATAGGAGATGGATAGATAGATAGATAGATAGATAGATAGATAGATAGATAGATAGGAGATAGATAGATAGATAGGAGATAGATAGGAGATAGATAGATAGATAGGAGATAGATAGATAGATGACTAATTAGTAGCTTCTCTACATAACAAGGTGGCCATATGGAGGTCCTCTTCACCAGTCAGTGGTATTAATGTTATGGCTGAAGGGTCTATAGTCTAGGACAGTACATGTATTGAATAGACACAGAGACTGACATAAAAGTGATGCCAACCCCCAGTGTGAGGTGGCGGCATTCATGGCGACCAAGGGGACGGGCACCTCTGGGGACCAATCCTCAGAAATCTCCAGATCAGAAGTTCCCAATATTATCATATATATATATATATATATATATATATATATATATATATATATATCCTTTGTGAGACCTCTGCACAGTGTAGAAGACTGAGTTTGTCGTTCGGCACAACCCTTTGTGATATGAGGTTGTGCTGTCTGTGGATTTACATGGGGCTGCAGGTTAAATTACAACATCTTCTTAGACCTGACCAATAGTTACTACCGTAAGGCTTTGTTCACATGTGGCAGATTTGGAAATATTGAAATTTCATTACTGTTTTGCTAAAATATCCACAAAATCTGACAGTGTGATATCAGCGAATTGATGGGCTTCATCTGCACTGGAGGATTAGCCCCACTGCCATCCAACGCCTATGTGTAATATGCTACATACAAATATATACATGTCGGCTTTCTATAGTATATGTGATGGGTGGTGGTATACAGCACTGCCAGTCACTTACCAGTATATACCAGTAGCAGCAGCAGGGTCAGGGCAGAGAGCAGGGGGGCACGGCCGTCCATGTCCCCGTACAGGAGCAGAAGAACAGCAGAGGACGGATACCTGCAGGGATTATTTACTGTCTTCCTATGTGTGACAGGTAGAGGACACTCCTCTGTGTCTGCCTGCAGTCCTACAATTACTGAGATACCAACTCTGTATACAAGCTTTTTTTTTACCAGGGGTGATGGGCCTTATAGCAAAATTTGGAATGGACCCCTCTCCACCATAAACATGAAAATGGCAGAGGAGTAATTTGGTTTCCCTAATAAATATAGATAATATTTACACAACTAGATTTGCATTTCCAGGGAAATACATAGTGCTTGAAAAGAGCGCCCCTTTACCAGTGACTTCCAGAGCGCCCCTTTACCAGTGACTTCCTTTTAACTTTAATCCTGGGTGCCGTCCCTTTAAGAGTGACTTGTGTCCCATCCCTTTGGGAGCAACTTGGCTCCCGTCCCTTTAAGAGCGACATGGGTCCCTTTAGGAGCGACCAGGGTCGCTTTAAGAGTGACGTGGGTCCCTTCGCTCTTAAAGGGCCCCAGGTCGCTCTTAACAGAACCCAGGTCGCTCTTAAAGGGACCCAGGTCGCTCTTAAAGAGACCCATTTCGCTCTTAAAGGGACCCATTTCACTCTTAAAGGGACCCAGGTCGCTCTTAAAGGGACCCAGGTTGATCTTAAAGGGACCCAGGTCGCTCTTAAAGGGACCCATGTCGCTCTTAATGGGACCCATTTCTCTCTTAAAGGAACCCAGATCACTCTTATAGAGACCCAGGTCGCTCTTAAAGGGATCCAGATCTCTCTTAAAGGGACCAATTTCACTTTTAAAGGGACCCAGGTCGCTCTTAAAGGGACCAATTTCATTCTTAAAGGGACCCATTTCGCTCTTAAAGGGACCCATGTCACTCTTAAAGGTACATATTTTGCTCTTAAAGGGCCCCAGGTCGTTCTTAGAGGGACCCAGTTCGGGCTTAAAGGGCCCCAGGTCGCACTTAAAGGGACCCATTTCGCTCTTATAGGGACCCAGGTCGCTTTTAAAGGGACCCATTTCGCTCTTAAAAGGACCTATTTCGCTCTTAAAGGGACCCAGTTAGCTCTTAAAGGGACCCATTTCACTCTTAAAGGGACCCAGGTCGCTCTTAAAGGGACCAATTTTGCTCTTAAAGGGACATATTTCGCTCTTAAAGGGACATATTTTGCTCTTAAAGGGACCCAGGTAGCTCTTAAAGGGACCCAGGTGGCTCTTAAAGGGACCCATTTCGCTTTTAAAGGGACCCAGTTCGCTCTTAAATGGACCCAGTTCACTCGTAAAGGGACCCAGATGGCTCTTAAAGGGACCCAGATCGCTCTTAAAGGGACCAATTTCGCTCTTAAAGGGACCCATTAAGCTCTTAAAGGGACATATTTCGCTCTTAAAGGAACCCAGGTCGCTCTTAAAGAAACCCAGGTCGCTCTTAAAGGGACCCATTTTGCTCTTAAAGGGACATATTTCGCTCTTAAAGGGACCCAGGTCGCTCTCAAAATGACCAATTTCACTCTTAAAGGGACCAATTTCACGCTTAAAGGGACCCAGGTCGCTCTTAAAGGGACCCAGGTTGCTATTAAAGGGACCCAGATCACTCTTAAATGGACCCAGGTCGCTCTTAAAGGGACTCAGGTTGCTCTTAAAGGGACCCATTTCACTCTTAAAGGGACATACTTCGCTCTTAAAGGGACCAAGGTCGCTCTTAAAGGGACCCATTTTGCTCTTAAAGGGACCCATTTTGCTCTTAAAGGGACCCAGGTCGCTCTTAAAGGGACCCATTTCGTTCTTAAAGGGACCCATTTTGCTCTTAAAAGGACCCAGGTCGCTCTTAAAGGGACCCAGGTCGCTCTTAAAGGGACCCAGGTCGCTCTTAAAGGGACATATTTTGCTCTTGAAGGGACATATTTCGCTCTTAAAAGTACCCAGGTCGCTCTTAAAAGGACCCAGGTCGCTCTTAAAGGGACTCGGGTCGCTCTTAAAGGGACTCGGGTCGCTCTTAAAGGGACCCGGGTTGCTCTTAAAGGGACCCAGGTCGCTCTAGCGACATGGGTCTCTTTAAGAGAACATAGGTCCCATACCTTTTGGAGTGACTTGGGTCCCTTTAAGAGCAACATGCGTCCTATCCATTTAAGAGCGACTTGGATCCCTTTAAGAGCTACATGGGACCCTTTAAGAGCGACTTGGGTCCCGCCCCTTTAAGAGCGACTTGGGTCCCTTTAAGAGCGTCATGGCTCCCGTCCTTTTAAGAGCGACTTGGGTCCCTTTAAGAGCCACTTGCGTTCCTTTAAGGGTGACCTGGGTCCCTTTAAGAGCGATCTGAGTACTTATAATGGTAAAGATCATTGCTCGGTTACCATGACAATCTTACTCAGGTCAGGGAGACAAAATCGTTAAGGACCTTCCATATATTACATCTTCTATTGGCCAATAGTGGACATGTGACTGTGGATGTTGTGATACATTTCCTGACGAGACCTTAGAGTTCCTATTGGCTGCTATATTTCAGCTATTTGCATATGTGCTGTGATTGGCTGTTAGCGGTTAGAGTGTGGCCATTATTTGCAATGGGCCATTATTTTCTATGGGAAATTTGGGGTCTTTAAACGTAAATTTCTTAAAAACAACAAATCCGATCGAAACGAAAAATAGATAGCACACCACACACCGCCGAGTGCTTCGAAACGCAGTTTGAACGGAGTCTGTGCACAAAGCGGTTCGGGCTGTATTACGCGCAGAAAAATGGCTGGAAGAAGAAGTAATGGAAGAAGAAGAATACGGATTACAATATAGTGCTTTTCAAGCACTATAATGATGTCACAGTACATAGATAATACACACAGTGATGTCACAGTACAGGGATAATATACAGTGATGTCACAGTACAGAGATAATACACACAGTGATGTCACAGTACAGGGATAATACACAATGATGTCACAGTACATAGATAATACACACAGTGATGTCACAGTACAGGGATAATACACACAGTGATGTCACAGTACAGGGATAATACACAGTGATGTCACAGTACAGGGATAATACACAGTGATGTCACAGTACAGGGATAATACACTGTGATGTCACAGTACAGGGATAATACACACAGTGATGTCACAGTACAGAGAATACACAGTGATGTCACAGTACAGGGGTAATACACACAGTGATGTCACAGTACAGAGATAATACACAGTGATGTCACAGTACAGGGATAATACACACAGTGATGTCACAGTACAGGGATAATACACGCAGTGATGTCACAGTACAGAGATAATACACAGTGATGTCACAGTACAGGGATAATACACAGTGATGTCACAGTACAGGGTTAACACACACAGTGATGTCACAGTACAGGGATAATACACAGTGATGTCACAGTACAGGGATAATACACACAGTGATGTCACAGTACAGGGATAATACACACAGTGATGTCACAGTACAGGGATAATACACACAGTGATGTCACAGTACAGGGATAATACACACAGTGATGTCACAGTACATGGATACTACACACAGTGATGTCACAGTACAGGGAGAATACACACAGTGATGTCACAGTACAGGTATAATACACACAGTGATGTCACAGTACAGGTATAATACACACAGTGATGTCACAGTACAGGGATACTACACACAGTGATGTCACAGTACAGGGATAATACACACAGTGATGTCACAGTACAGAGATAATACACACAGTGATGTCACAGTACAGGGATAATACACAGTGATGTCACAGTACAGGTATAATACACACAGTGATGTCACAGTACAGGTATAATACACACAGTGATGTCACAGTACAGGGATACTACACACAGTGATGTCACAGTACAGGGATAATACACACAGTGATGTCACAGGACAGAGATAATACACACAGTGATGTCACAGTACAGGGATAATACACACAGTGATGTCACAGTACAGAGATAATACACACCGTGATGTCACAGTACAGAGATAATACAGTACAGTAATACAGATAGTATAGAAGATCTGGAGCAAAACATTTCCTTCCTGGCCTCCCCTTTTTTAATCTTTGCAATTGATTCTCTTTTAGCAGGTGCAATGATGCATGTATTATTGTAAATATTTTCTCTTTGTGCATAGTACTAGATATGCGATGACAATATGTATTTTGTTTTCATTTGATTACTTACAGTTTGGCATTAACCCTCTAAGGCCCCGTTCCCACTGAGGAAAGGTAGCGGAATTCCGCGACGGAATTGTCCACCGCGGAATGCCGTTAGCCTCCCGCTCATAATGGGAGTCTATGGGAGGCGTGCGCTCCTGCTCTGTACGCGCTGAAGAATGAACATGTTCATTCTTCAGCGCGGACAGGGCAGGAGCGCGCGCCTCCCATAGACTCCCATTATGAGCGGGAGGCTAACGGCATTCCGCGGCGGACAATTCCGTTGCGGAATTCCGCTACCTTTCCTCAGTGGGAACGGGGCCTTAAGCCCAAGGGAAGGGTAATCCTTCAACCATGTTTCCCTAGTGGTTTCCTCCACAGGGGTTTTTTCCTCTCCTGAGTGCTGGTGGATGACTCTTTAGGAGTCGAGGATAAGCTTTTTTTTTTACACAATTTGTAAAAGAAATATGAGTATGAGATATATATTTTATTATCTGTCACAGCTTTCGTTTGGCGGTTCAGGAATCAGGTGTAAGGTGCAGGCAAGTTATGGTGGACTCATTACTCATTTTAACTCAGAGAATGTTAAACCTCATGGTGGTGAACAGGCGGAGCCTTGGAAGTGGCCAGCCTTAAGGATGTCAGAATGGGAACATCATCCAGGGGCAGGCACGGTGGTTAGGCACAGGAGTGATGATCTTCAGCATGGTCATTGGGGCCCTTATAGTAGTCTGTCTCTGCTAGAATGGCAGCCAGAACCCACCGCCCCCTTTATTGCTGTCTGGCCCGATGCTGTATATCAGACAGCTGGGGATCTCCCAGTATCCGTGAATCCCGGTGATCTAGCACGTCACCTGACTCTGTGGCCATCTTAACACCATTGCCTTCATTTCATAGTGTGTGGTTATTATTGTTGGAGTGGTTTAAGGGGAAGCGAGGGTCCATCCCATATCCAAGAGCCGTGCCGGGACATTGACTCCCCCAGGATGAGGGACGCTCTTTATACTCTCTGCTCTTTCTGATAGTTGAGGACTCACCTGTACTAACTCACAATTCTCTAGTTCTCACAGTCCCCCGTACAGTAGGAAGCTGAGGGCGGCCATTGACTCGCTAGGCTTCTGCATCTAACATTACGTGGCTGAAATTTTTAAAATTTTAATATGATGTTTAATATTTTAGATCATGAAGAGAAATTCTCAGAATTGTTGCCGTTTGCAGTATGTAATAATTCTCTCTATTTCCATCTTTGCCTCCATTATAACTGAAGGAACCGGTTCTTCTCACACCAATAAGATGCAAAGCAGAACGCCCCCAGGTAAATAATGACACCAGGTGACTTATTATATGTCCTGCTCTCTTTACCTCCAAAGCAAATCACCGCATTAACCCCGAAGAAGACCAAACCTTTTATTTTTGGGTTTTCTTTTTCCCTCCTTTCCTACTAAGAGCCATAAGCCTTCCCCTACAGAGTCATATGTGGGTTCATTTCTTGTGGGACCAACTGTGAAATGACATCCTTTAAAGTAGCATAAAATATACTGAAAAGCAGAAAAAATATATATTTGTGAGTTGAAATTGAAAAAAATTGCTTTAATACACGAGTGATTTGGATCCAAAGCAAGTTCCCAAAACAAATTATGCTCGTAATCCAAGGTTTCACTGTATCTTATACATATAGTACAACTTAGGTGATCCTTCATCAAACCGCACGGAACATACAGTACTGGGGTCCTGCACCTTCCTGTAGCTGTATGTAATGTATACAGTATGTAATGTATACAGTATGTTGTGTGTATATGATGTATGTAATATATACAGTATGTGCATTGTGTGTATATGATGTATGTAATATATACAGTATGTGTGTTGTGTGTGTATATGATGTAATATATACAGTATGTGTGTTGTGTGTGTATGATGTATGCAATGTATACAGTATGTGTGTTGTATGTATATGATGTATGTAATATATACAGTATGTGTGTTGTATGTATATGATGTATGTAATATATACAGTATGTGTGTTGTGTGTGTATATGATTTAATATATACAGCATGTGTATTGTGTGTGTATGATATATGTAATGTATACAGCATGTGTGTTGTGTGAGTATGATGTATGTAATGTATATGTGGTACTCGGCCAGTAGTTGAGATAGCTCGTGATGCCAGTTCTGTGGTGCACGGCTAGTGATGTTATCGTCGTGACTTCAGTGCTAGTCCAGCACACAGGTGTGATGTTGGTACCTGTTTTATAGATGGCCGGTTTGTTTCCCCAAATGGTCGCTAACCTTCCAGGTTGTTGTGTCAGTACCGCCACCCACAGAAGGGGGAAAAATAACCCAAGGTGCATGGTGGTGTGTGTACAGGTGGAGGTACCAACAGAAGATGAGAGAGTCCTGGCGTTTATATAAAAATATAACAACTTTACTGTAAGGCTTTACAGTTGTACAGTATACGTTTCACAGAGAATAATCTTGAAATAGAGAGGAGTTGAAGAAGCAGTTGTAGTAGTGCTTTAGAGAGTAGAGAAGACGAGTTTGCCAGGGGACCCCCAACCCAATGTAACTTTGTACTCTGCTGCAACCTTGGTAGATATCTTAGTAGTGAAGTGATACTCGTATTCCCGTTTAGACTGTGTCTGACCGCCTTCTGCCCTCTGGTATAGTAAAACCTGTCCCATTAGGGTAGCATGAGCCCCAGATAGCTGCACTGCGCAGTAGGATAAGTAGACCTTTATATACCGGTTGCTTTGTCTGAGGTCAGTTCCTCTTGCTTCAGGATACTGTCCTAAACTTTCTAGACATGTTCCTGGCGTGGGCTAGAGTGTTCCTTGGTGACTGCTCTCCCTTAATGTTGCTTAGCACTGCATAGTGAAAGTGAAACTGACACTTCCTCTCCCCCATGTGACTACTTCCTACAGGGTGTATGTAACAACCTCTGTGAGTGGTGGAGAAGAGAGTGTGAGAAGGAAAGAGAATAGAGATAGGTGGAAGAAAAGAGTCTCTCTCATTGGTGCACAGAACCACGAAATACAATACAGTAACCCTTAGATGACTACAGCTATGCAATATATACAGAAATATACATAGTACTGATATCTAGTGGCAAAACTTATACATAACTTCATCACCACTTTACTTTCGAAGTACAAGGCTTTTGCAAGGGGTGTTCAAAGCAGAAACACCCGTGGTGGGACACCGCACTCCTACTTAGCCAGAATCCTACTCCACACTGATGAGGGGCAACACCCTGAAACAGCTATATGTGGATGGATACCTGGCCTTGGTATTTCCCTGGTTATATAATCAGACTTGTAATTGAGTTCAATACTGACAGAAGGGGCCACTTAATATAGTGGTTTTGGTGGTCTCCACACAGGAGCCATCCCTTTGCTAGGTCCTTCCCTGGAGGGGTATCGGACA
Organism: Dendropsophus ebraccatus; assembly: GCF_027789765.1. NCBI lineage: Eukaryota > Metazoa > Chordata > Amphibia > Anura > Hylidae > Dendropsophus > Dendropsophus ebraccatus. The sequence goes on along the minus strand of NC_091465.1, from coordinate 79,903,704 downwards.
GTCCCATGTTTTGAGGCTCGTAACTGCGGCTCAATGGACCTCTTTGCATATGGAACAGAGTGTGGAGGATTTATATTAGGAGAGACGTCAGTCAAAAATACATTACAGAATTTTTTGTTAATTGGGGGAGCGCAGACACTTTGGCTGTTTGGGGCCCTAATATTCCAGATGGTGGCCCTGCCTGCTGGTACTAGTGCCGGCTAGTGACATCACTATACAACTACTACTACCAGCCAGCCTGCACCACCATCCATGGTAACTTATTCAATAAGGATTCTTCTCCATTGTACTGAAGTGACTTCTGGCTTTGGCTCAGAAACTACATGTGTGTTTTCAGCCCTACAGGGGTCCTAGGGGGCTTCTCTATTCCATCAGAATTCACCACTAAGCTGTTGTAAAGTGGGGTTTGTAGCCTGGATCGGTGTTACAGTGAAGGGCAGAGGTGGCTGGAGAGGACGGAAGGTGCTGGAGATGAATGAGGAGAGAATAGCATCTCCGAGAGCTCCGGGGAGATGGATGAGGTCAGATGGCACCGAGCCCAGCGATTAATCCGCCATCTATATGTAAAAGCAGAAGGTTCACCGTGATGATGCGGAGAGGGCACCATTATAAGACATGGCGGAGACAATGGACTCAAAGATATTTACTTAAAGGATCAGCACAGCAAGGGGTTATAGCACAGAAAGAGGAACCGTGTGATAGCGATGAAGACAACCAATCATATTTTACCTGTGACCGCTGCAAAACTACAACTCCCAGCATGTCCTGACAGCTGGAACACCACCACCGATTTCACACCCCAGCTGGTAAAACATTTCCATTATTGTGGGAGACTGACAGACTGAGGGCACATGAGAGAGCTCCCAGCAGCACAGAGTGTTTTAGGATCGGGGTATGCCTATTGTACCTTCTGAGGTCACAGAGTGACTTATATAATGATAAGTGTAGGGCTATCCCCACAAACTTCACCTTTTTGTCTCTGGGTTATGGTGTATTTCTTTTTAGCAGTCTTTCATTTTCAATGGATAAGCATGTAATGTATATTGTGTACTCTGCTGCCACCTAGTGGTCATTTTGTACCATGGCCAGAGCAAGTCACTTGCACTAAATACACTCCACACAGAAATAGAAAGGCCTAAAACAGGAATGGGGAATCTTCAGCCTTCCAGCCAGCTGTCCAGGCATGATGGTATTGTAGTTTTGCAACAGCTGGAGGGCCGGAGGCGCCCCTTTCCTGGCCTAGAAGGTGTGAAAGGTCCTTGATCAGTTATCTCTTCAGCTGAGGGGTTGTCCTGTAGAGGACTCCTGTCAGAGTAGAGTATTGGAAGTCAGTAAAGAGATCTCGGGCTGCATGGGACATTACTGCCATTAACCCAGAAATACTTGTCCAATCCAAGGGGATTTACAACATCTCGAGTTCCCTCTGTATAGAGTGCCAGTGGCCACGGGGACATCGGTTGAACAAAGAAAAAGTTAAACATTGTGTCTGGCTGGATTCCAGGATGAGTTTTTGGCCAGGCCTGGTTATCAAGGTGACTGAAGGAGTTACAACTATTTACCTACACCCCACTGTTGGGCACTGTAGAGCCTCTGGGGAAATACAATTACAAGTACCTAAACATCAGATAACCTCTAAGGGGAAGAGAAACTATGGACTGGGAGTACTTCTGTCTGTATAGAAGGGGTTTAGGGAGCCCCATACACCAGCCTAAAGTTTGGGAGTTTCCCTGCTCCAACTAGACAAGCTGTGAACCAGTACGCTGTGCCATACCGCAATATTACTCGTAGAGAAGAATTAGTTATCAACTGTTTGGCATTCTTATTGGATTATTTCCTATATGGCGGTATCAATGTATAGCGGTATCACTGTATAGCAGTATTGTTATTCTCTATTATGGTATTTACACTGTGTGCACTGCTACTTAGCCACTGTACAGCATTGTGTGAATGGTGGTTGGTGGGCATTCAGTCTACTGTACGGTACTGTTATTAGGACCCAATATTGTATGGTTAGTTCTTTGTATACAGTCTATGATATGGGAGGAGGCTAATATGAGTTCCAGTCCTGACCATAAGTCTCATTGGTCACAGAGATAACACCCGCACATTTTTGCATTTTTACAGGATTTATTATAAAAATAAATTTTCCAAAACTTCACATTATATCATCTTTATAAACGTCTGTATAATTATAGAGATATATTACCTCTTGTATGTACAGGCACATCTTGTGTTTGGCATCAGTCTGGAGAGTTGTGAGCAGGCGCAGTGAAGGGATAAGCTGCAATACCAGGTGCGGCCACTACTAAATGTGCGGCGCTGTATCTGGTAAGCACAAAAGAAGCTGCAGCACTATCAGGAGAACCACAGCTCCTTCAATCAGCCGATTATGGGGGTGCCAGGTGTCGGACCCCCTATGATGTGATATTGATTGCCCATCCTAAGAGCTGGTCACCAATATTAAAGCCCAGAAAAATCTCTAAAAAAAATACATATCTGTATAATAAAAAGTTCTGCACCTGAATGTAATATTTTATCAAATCTTCCCCATAGTCAAGATCACTGCTTGCTGTCATCGAATGACACATCAAGCAACCCTTCTTGTTCTTGCTTGCTCAGATGAGGGTTTGTTACAGTGTATCAGTCATTTAAAATAAAATCTCAAGAAAAACTGCAAAACTGCATTCACACGTTCAGTGATTTTCAAGGTCGGTGGATGAAGTCCGCTATCTACTTCCGTCATCCGTGAAAAACCATCCGTTTTGCATCTGTGTCCGTGTTTTTCAAGGAGCTCTTTAAAGTTTTTTTTAAATTACACTGATTACATCATATGGTTTTTTTTCCCGGATTGCACGGATGTCATAGACTTCTATGGGGGAATCAGTGGATGTTACAGCACTTAGAGGCGGCACAATATAGGACAATGGTCTACTCTCCCAGGACAAAAAAGTAGACTAGACAGGTATCAGTATATAAAGTATATCAACCAGGAGAGGATTGATTGTCTACACTAATACATTATAGGTAATACTGTATGTATAGCCGAAATGTAACCAACTAATATATTTATTCACTGACAGCCAGCAGGGATCTCGGCGGGAAATTGAAACACAAACTCTGGATGTAGGCAGTAACATAAGTCTATGGTGTGAACGTCTGGTGAAATGGTGGTCTCTGTGGTTTACAGATGGTGGGAGCCTATGAGCGCCACCTACAGGCCTACTTTACAGAAATTATTCCTCCTAACACCTACATAGCAGGTAAGTGACCAGTCTGCTCTGAGGTCTCTACAGGGATCCGGACTACTGTGTTGGCATCTTAATGTTCCTGAACATGTCTGTAATATACAGAAGCTATAAGATCCTGGTGTAGACTGTATGAAGACCCCAGAAGCTATAACATCCCAATGTAGACTGTATGAAGACCCCAGAAGCTATAACATCCTGGTGTAGACTGTATGAAGACCCCAAAAGCTATAACATCCTGGTGTAGATTGTATGAAGACCCCAGAAGCTCCAGCCATGATGGTGGCTCCCATTGCTGATACCATATAATACCTGTGTCCATGTGTGCCCTGAGGACTCCACCACACTGTGCCAAGGTATGATGGTGGCACAACACATATGCTCCTTATAAAGGTGTGTGCAAAATAGAGGGGTCCCTGGAGAGCGGAGAGCCCAGGCTCAGGTCTCATGCTGCTCCATGTGGAGAGAAGATATGTAAACAGGAGTGACAACCACGTCTGAGGTCAGTGACAGGTCCATCCTTCATCCATGGCACTGATCACATTCAATACTGTTGGCTCTGATCCTCTATCTCTTCTCCAGTTCTGTCCATCATGAATGGCGCCCACCTGGGCAGTGTCCTCCTCATCCAGCCTTCCTATACCTGTGTGGCTTTCTTGATTTTGGGTTGGCTGGGCGGTGGGATGGGTGAAGGATTCCGTACATAATCCGATGTGTTATCTCCGTTATTCTGCAAAGCACCAATGATAATGTTATGTTGTCACAGTTCAGAAGCAAAGGGCTGAAAAGCCAGTTCAGCTCAGCTACATCTGTATATGAGACTAAGCTTACAAAGGGCCCTCAGTGGTGGAATGAGAACCTGGGTTCTTCCAAAACAACTAGGCTGATATCATACTCTGCAATAGGGACAGCGATCAGCCAAGCCAAGCTCAAGTGTCATAGAGGCGAAGTGTCAAGCAAGGAGGGGTGGAGGAGGGAGGAGACATGCATACTGCAGCTCAGCCCAGCCTCTGTGGCTCTTGAGCTTGAAAGGAAACCATGATTTTATAACTTTGCAAACAGCCATCAGCTAAGAGACAGGCCTCATGTGTTGTACCTCCTATCAGCCATCTGCCCATGTCTGCTGCTCATTATATACAGATGACAGATTCCAATAGATCATGGACCATACGTCCTCTGTTCTATAACTATACACGCCGGCCTGGCTCCGATACTACAGAAGCTACAATGGGAAGGGGAGAACTCACCATGATGTAGGAGCCCATGGAGATGGAGGAGCTGCGGTACATGATGTTATTCATGGTGAAGAACGCAGGGTCATCAGGGGACAGAGTTGTTCCCGATACCTAAAGCAGAGATAACATACAGTTGTATCTGGTTTGATCGTATATAGCTGCAGTTATACAATGTAACAAATCAGGACAGAGATAGGTACTGCTGGTGGTCTAGCCTGGATGGATTTGTAACAATCTCTCAGTTGTGAGAAACATCAAGTCTCTCTACAGGATCTCAGCCTTGGGATATGAGCAGTTCCAGTCACTGACAGCAAGCAGAGATCATGAATGGTGTAAAGAAAAGAAACACAAGTATACTAGGGAGCTGGGAACTCATTTTACCCTCTGAATCTCAATGACAGCAAGCAGAGATATTTAATGTTGTGAAGAAAATAAATACAAAGTATAGGAGAAAGTTTCAAAACATATGTGAGCCTTTGGATTTTAACAGTTTCAGTTACTGACTGTAAGCAGAGCTTGTGAATGCTAGAAAGAAAAGAACACAACGTATGGGAGAAAGTTGCAGAACTCTTTTCAGTCTCTGGATGTTCACAGTTCTAGTCACTGACTGTAAGCAGAGAAATTGTATGATAAAGAAACACAAAGTATTTAAGAAAGTTGCTGAACTAATTTTATCCTCTGAATCTGGACAGTTCAGTCACTGACAGCAAGCAGAGATCTTCAATGGTGTGAGGAAATAAAGTGCACAGTATATTAGAAAGATACAGAACTCATTTCAACCTCTGGAGTTCAAGAGTTCCAGTCAATGACTGCAAGCAAAGGTCTTGAAGGATGGCAAGCAGTGACACACAAAGTATCTGGGAAAGCTGCACAACTCATTTCAGTCCTTGGCTTTTAAGAGGTTCTGTCACTGACAGCAAGCTTAGATCTTAACCGTTGAGAAGGTAAAGAAAGTTTTTCTAGTTACTGACAGTAAGCAAAGATCTTGAATGTAGCAAAGAAGTGGCACACAAGGTTTATGAGAAAGCAGCAGAACTCATTTCAGCCTGTGGGGGTTAACAGCTCCAGTCACTGTCTGTAAGCAGAGATCTTGAATGTATTGAAGAAAAGAAACATAAAGTATATGAGAAAATTGCAAAACTTGGAAAGTGAACAGGATATTATACTATAATATATATACGGTATATATATACAGTGTATATACAGTGTATATATATATATATATATATATATATATATATATATATATATCTACTGTAGGTTAAGCTGCTGTATCTTACCGTGCGTATGGCCTCTTTGTGGTTTAAATCAACTTTCTTCTCTTTCTCTGCTGAAACATCACACAACACAATAAGTACCTGCCTTCACCTGCTGTGTCTAAATTACACTCCCTAGTGACTATTAAAAAAATAAAAATAGTTTTAATTTATTAATTGTATACTTTTATTTATTATTAATTTTTTTTTTTTTTTTACTTTTGGGGGTTAAATTTTATTTACCCCATACAGAACCGTAGTCCAACTCCAGGCTAATTCTAGATTTAACCATAGACCACAGCCCATCCTTTGCTTATTCCCTATATATAACTAATGTGACTTTATGCTTTTTACACAATTTATGGGTCGGAGGAGACAGTATCTGCACTAACACATTGTAACAAGTCTCAGAAGTTGTAGTTTTAGACAGGTTCCCTCTTTGGTCCGGTCCAGGTCTGCCTTCCTCCTGGCCCAATGCCTCCCCTCTCTCTACATAAGGGATCAGGAGCAAAGTGGGATCGACCCTGAGGGCCACATTTGGACTGTTCAGTGCTCCAGGGCCATCCCAGGAATCCAGGACACAGCAAGTGGCGCGAGATACATCCAACAAAACTTTGAGTCCAGCTTCCGGCAAATAGTTGCAAAAGTAGGTTTATTAGAACCTTCGTCCCCGTACACACACTGCAGCCTGCTCCCAACAAGACGCCTACGCGTTTCAGCTGCGATGAGCAGCCTTAATCATGGCTAAACTTCATGGGGCAGTGCCGCTCTAAATAGCTGCAGTGTGATGGTGCACGTCATCAGCCAGGTGCGTCGCGGCAGCGATGACGTTTACACACATCACCTGCAGACTAATGAACGAATCACCCGTGAAGTGAATAGACCGTGTTATTAATACCAAAAACATCATAAAAACAACACAAAGGTAACTGTTAATTCTCACCATTTCTGCTACTGATACAATCATGTAGTTATTTTAACTGTAGCATAAGCACAGGGGAGTACGTAATAAAGTAAGGAATAAAGAACTGTGGATAGAAGGCAGTTCACATTTGAAATTGAAGGCAGGTCAAATACCGCAAAGGAATGGATTTATAGCACGGTAGGTACCACTCAATAGTATATGAGCAGTTCTTTTCTTAAGTTCATGCCCTGTGGATAGCAGGTATCCAAGCGGAACATCCAGAAGGCTTCTTTATCCTTTAGAGCCCTCTGGATGTCTCCACCCCTGATAGTGGTGTACACTTTCTCTATGGCAAACACACGGAAGTGCTTAGTGGAGCCCTGATGTGCATCGATAAAGTGTTTAGATGCTCCTGATAAAGTTCTTCCTCCAGGCCGTTCAATATCATGTAAGTGTTCACATACACGCGTCTTCAATTTGCGTGTGGTGCACCCCACATAAAGTATGTTACACTGAATGCACTGAATGATGTAAACTACATTATAGCTGTTGCAGTTCAAGAAAGACTTAATACGGTACTTGTGTTGTCCAGAAGTGTCAGAGAAATCGCTGCGTGTAGTTACGAACGAGCACGTTTTGCATGGGTGATGTCCACATTTGTGAAATCCAGTAGTGGATAGCCAGGTTGGATTGTGTTGTCTTTTCGTTGCTGTCATAGAAGGAGAGAGTGCATCGCCCAATGTTCTGGCTCTCCTCGACACAACGTTAATGCCCTGTGACAATATTGTATCCATCTGGGGATCTTGTCTCAAGATAGGTAAATATAGATTGACAATTTTTCTTATTTGAGAGAATTGTGGGCTGTATCTGGTGACCATGGTTAATCTTGATGTATAATTTGTATGGGTGTTTTTGTTATTTGTCAACAACTCGTCCCTGTTTCTTGTGTCTACCCTTCTCTCTGCCCTTTCTACCATCCATTTTTTGTAGCCCCGTTGTATTAAACGTTGTTTGCATGTTATCTTTTCTTGAAGATATGCCTGTTCTTGACTGCAATTCCTTCTCATGCGCAACAGTTCTCCAACTGGTATAGACTTAATGGTGTGTGGGGGATGACTGCTGTTGGCATGTAGGGTGGTGTTCCCTGAAATGGCTTTTCTGTGATTGGCAGTATGTATAACATGTCCAGGTATGCCTTCCAATATTAAATCCAAAAATGTGATGGTATTCTGGTGAATATCAGCTGTGAATTGTAAATTCCACGTGTTGGAATTGACATACTCCAAAAACAGGTCCAAATCAGACATCTCTCCGCTCCATACGATGAGGAGGTCATCAATATACCTCCCATACCATCGTATGGAGCGGAGAAAGGGATTGGACACCGTATAAATATATTTGTCTTCCCAGAAGGACATGGTGAGGTTGGCGAGCGAAGGGGAGTATTTAGCCCCCATCGATACTCCGCTAATCTGTAAATAAAAATTATTGGAGCAAAAAAAGAAATTGTGGGTCATCAGAAACCAGGTGGCTATTTTTATGAAGGAGATGAGGTCAGAATCATAACTACTGTGAGTATGTAGATGAAAGCTCAATGCCTGCATGGCCACCTGGTGCGGGATGGATGTATACAATGAAATGACATCCAATCCGGCCCACGTGAAATTCGGCTCCCAAGAAAAGTCATGGAATGATCTGAGCACGTCAGTAGTATCTTTCAAATATCCAGGGACTGTTTGTACAAGGGGCTGTAGTAGTCCATCCAGCCATGCGCACAACCTCTCGCAGAGGGATCGACATCCCGAGACGATCGGTCGCATGGGAGGAGGGACCACCCCCTTATGGGTTTTTGGTAGGCCATAAAGTATGGGGACAGTGGGATGTTGTGGACACAAGTATTCTGCTTCTCTCTCTGTCAGAGCATGTAAAGCTACACCCTCACTAAGTAGCTGTTGTAATTCTTGTGTGTATGTGATGGTGGGGTTACCAGATAGTTTGCGATACACTCTCTCATCCGACAGCAACTCAGTGAGTTGATCGTCATACATGGATTTGTCCATAACAACTATGACCCCCCCTTTGTCAGAGTTCTTAATGACAATGTTGTCCATATTCAGTAGATCCTCATATGCTTTTCTCTGATTGGGGGTGAGATTGGATGGTGGTCTTGTCTGTGGCACTTGCTCCGATAATTTTTTCAAATCTCTGAAAACGCACTGTTGGAATTGTTCCATATGATTAGTCCGTGATTGTAACGGATAATAACCTGGATTCGGTATCCTGAACTTCGGAATCTGTGGTGTGTCTGGATCAGAAGTTGTTTCAAGTTCCTTCAGGCACTTTAAGGACAATTGTTCATTGAACTGCAGTTCTTTATAAATGTTGTTTTGTACATATTTGGTGGGTTGCTCTGTGTCGGTATCCTCCTGGAAAAAGTGCTTTTTCAAGGTGAGGTCACGGACAAATTTATTTACATCCTTTATGGTGGAGAACAGGTCAAAGCTTTGTGTGGGTGCAAAGCTCAGACCCAACGATAAGACCTCCACCTGGGTGTCCGTGAGCTCTTGAGAAGACATATTCATGACACTTAGCTTGGGTCTTTCAGTTTCTTCCGTGTGTTCTGGCTTGGGGTTCCCTCTTGGTTTATGATGTTTTCTACCTCCCCTTTTGCGTTTGCGTTTTTTGGAGGCTTGTGCGATTTGGATTTTTTATAGTATGTGGCACCTGATGGAGCTGCGGTGGAGCTAGAGTCCGAGCCTGAGGGGTCGTCGGTGGTGTCCACATCAGTGGAGCTAAAGGTAACCCTGCTTTTCTTGTTTCTTTTTCCACCTTTTTTATTTTTTAAGATGGATCTGGGTGTAGCAAAGACCTGTTCCCACCTGCCCCATTCATAAACCTGGTTTTGCCTGTAATCAAAGAGGTCCCGCTGGAATTTATTCTTCTTCCATTTGGCAATGCTATCTTCAAGGGCTTCTATGCGTTTATTTGTTTCTGCCAATAGATTATCATATTCAGTGAGTTCATGGAACACCTCCATGGATTTTTTTATTTGTTCCACCTCTTTTTTTATTTCATCATGTTTGTCTTTTTCATATCTGATAATAAGGCTCATAAGATCCAATGAACATTTAGTTAATAGTGCATTCCATTCTTCCACGAATTTATCTGAGAATACTACTGTTGGTATTTTTTTCAAGCGTAGCCCTCTTGGTATCATGGCTTTAGAGACATACGTCTGCAAGGTGGTGTAGTCCCACCAGACGCGCGTCTCATTAGCCAGCATTTTTTCTAATTTCTTTAGGGCTGCTTTAAAGTCCAACATTTGTAACTCAGAGCCCTCTTCCGCAGTAAACACATCCGCAATTTTTTCTCCCCTGGTTTTTGGGGGCTCCATAATGGTGGCAAACAGTGCCTAGTCCAATGTCCAGATATGGGAGCTGCTGCCTATGTGTACGTGAATACAATGACGGACAGTGCAGGTAATGAACTGTGATGAGGGTATAGCACGGCAAGCGTTGAGTACTGAGTAAAGTAATATAAGAAAAAGCCAGCTTACCCTCTATGCTATTGCTTCCTAGCTCGGACTCTCACTCCAACAGGTGCCGCGAGATACATCCAACAAAACTTTGAGTCCAGCTTCCGGCAAATAGTTGCAAAAGTAGGTTTATTAGAACCTTCGTCCCCGTACACACACTGCAGCCTGCTCCCAACAAGACGCCTACGCGTTTCAGCTGCGATGAGCAGCCTTAATCATGGCTAAACTTCATGGGGCAGTGCCGCTCTAAATAGCTGCAGTGTGATGGTGCACGTCATCAGCCAGGTGCGTCGCGGCAGCGATGACGTTTACACACATCACCTGCAGACTAATGAACGAATCACCCGTGAAGTGAATAGACCGTGTTATTAATACCAAAAACATCATAAAAACAACACAAAGGTAACTGTTAATTCTCACCATTTCTGCTACTGATACAATCATGTAGTTGTTTTAACTGTAGCATAAGCACAGGGGAGTACGTAATAAAGTAAGGAATAAAGAACTGTGGATAGAAGGCAGTTCACATTTGAAATTGAAGGCAGGTCAAATACCGCAAAGGAATGGATTTATAGCACGGTAGGTACCACTCAATAGTATATGAGCAGTTCTTTTCTTAAGTTCATGCCCTGTGGATAGCAGGTATCCAAGCGGAACATCCAGAAGGCTTCGAGTTGTTGACAAATAACAAAAACACCCATACAAATTATACATCAAGATTAACCATGGTCACCAGATACAGCCCACAATTCTCTCAAATAAGAAAAATTGTCAATCTATATTTACCTATCTTGAGACAAGATCCCCAGATGGATACAATATTGTCACAGGGCATTAACGTTGTGTCGAGGAGAGCCAGAACATTGGGCGATGCACTCTCTCCTTCTATGACAGCAACGAAAAGACAACACAATCCAACCTGGCTATCCACTACTGGATTTCACAAATGTGGACATCACCCATGCAAAACGTGCTCGTTCGTAACTACACGCAGCGATTTCTCTGACACTTCTGGACAACACAAGTACCGTATTAAGTCTTTCTTGAACTGCAACAGCTATAATGTAGTTTACATCATTCAGTGCATTCAGTGTAACATACTTTATGTGGGGTGCACCACACGCAAATTGAAGACGCGTGTATGTGAACACTTACATGATATTGAACGGCCTGGAGGAAGAACTTTATCAGGAGCATCTAAACACTTTATCGATGCACATCAGGGCTCCACTAAGCACTTCCGTGTGTTTGCCATAGAGAAAGTGTACACCACTATCAGGGGTGGAGACATCCAGAGGGCTCTAAAGGATAAAGAAGCCTTCTGGATGTTCCGCTTGGATACCTGCTATCCACAGGGCATGAACTTAAGAAAAGAACTGCTCATATACTATTGAGTGGTACCTACCGTGCTATAAATCCATTCCTTTGCGGTATTTGACCTGCCTTCAATTTCAAATGTGAACTGCCTTCTATCCACAGTTCTTTATTCCTTACTTTATTACGTACTCCCCTGTGCTTATGCTACAGTTAAAATAACTACATGATTGTATCAGTAGCAGAAATGGTGAGAATTAACAGTTACCTTTGTGTTGTTTTTATGATGTTTTTGGTATTAATAACACGGTCTATTCACTTCACGGGTGATTCGTTCATTAGTCTGCAGGTGATGTGTGTAAACGTCATCGCTGCCGCGACGCACCTGGCTGATGACGTGCACCATCACACTGCAGCTATTTAGAGCGGCACTGCCCCATGAAGTTTAGCCATGATTAAGGCTGCTCATCGCAGCTGAAACGCGTAGGCGTCTTGTTGGGAGCAGGCTGCAGTGTGTGTACGGGGACGAAGGTTCTAATAAACCTACTTTTGCAACTATTTGCCGGAAGCTGGACTCAAAGTTTTGTTGGATGTATCTCGCGGCACCTGTTGGAGTGAGAGTCCGAGCTAGGAAGCAATAGCATAGAGGGTAAGCTGGCTTTTTCTTATATTACTTTACACAGCAAGTGGGCCTGTGTGCTCTGAAGTGCCAGAGCTGAGATTCAGTCCCAGTCTGGTCCTGGTTCAGGGATGAGGAATCTTCAGCCTTCCAGCTGTTGCAATACTACAATATCAAGCATGCCTGGACAGTCACAGATAAAGCTTTGGCTGTCCAGCCACGTTGGGAATTGTAGTTATGCAACAGCTGGAAGGCTCAAGGTTCTGGATCCTTGTTCTAGATCAATATTATGAAGAAATATAGAAAATTCAGAAGGGTTCACAAACTTCCCAGCATGGCTGCAAATTCATCACTCGTCCTGCTTATTTGTGGACTCACCTTTCCTTCTCTTCCGTATACAGAATACCACCAGGACGATCAGAGCAATGAGCAATAATGCTCCGAACACTGAGCCAATCACAATGCCAGCTATAGCGCCCCCGCTCAGCGAATCCGAGTCTGTGGAGAACAGAAGAGGCAGATATGTATATAAGCACTGTGGGCAGGAATGATGTCATTGGATATATTAAACAGGAGTCCAGGGAGAAGGGATTTAGGCTGCTGTAAGTATGAGAACTGAAAGGAATATTCCAGATATATGTGTTTTCTTATATGGTGCTGGGTCCGCCACATAAAAACAACACATACTCACCTGGCTCCCTGCAGCTCCCCCTGTGATGTCCCTGTCAGCCAATCATCAAAAATTGTAACTTTTTCTTTTTAATTCCTTAATTTTAGGCTGACGCATGATCATGTAAAGTTATAGGCCCAAAGCCTAAGGCTGCACTACTGCGAGATTCTGATAGCAATATGTCCTCTTCTGTCAAATTCAGCGTTGTCATGGAAACCTGAAAAGTGTGGATTTACATTACCATCCACGCCAGTATTTACTTCTGTGTAATCCATACACTAAAGGTATACAGGTCAGTACATGTAAGCATTGATATAGACCAGGGATGAGGAACCTTTGGCCCTCCAGCTGTTGCAAAACTACAATCCTGGATAGCCGAAGGCTGTCAAGCATGATGGGAATTGTAGTTTTGTAAAAGCTGAAGGGCTAAAGGTTCCCCATCCTTGATGTAGATGGTGATTTACTGCCACACAAGGTTTCCATGACAACCAGTACACCAGAACAGAAGGGGACATGTTGTCGTCAGGGTGTCTCAGTAGTGAAGCCTCAGGCTTTGGGCCTGTAACATATGATAAACTTATGATATCTAGACATAAGATATAAAAAATGTTTCTTATGTATTTAATGTACATGGCATGTTTTTTTTTTTTTGCTTTGCTTTTTTCATTAGATACAGCAGCCACAGTGTCGGACTGGGGTATCTGGGGCCCACCAGAGGAAATGAACCTGGGGGCCCACCAATGAAGACCCAGTGAGAAATGACATGTCAGTCAGTGTTAGTGCAAGCTCTAAAGCTGGGGGCCCACCGGAGGATTCTCCGGTCCTCTGGTGGGCCAGTCCGACACTGGCAGCCAAAATCAGGGAGTCAAGAGTCGGGCCTATCTCTTATCTGTAAGCCATTGTCAGTTCTGGGGTAGTTCCACAGACTTCAGGTCTCGGTGTGATAGCTCTACTCAGTCCTACCTATCTCTTACAGTCACTGGCTGTAACTGCAGCTGGCAGTGGTGGCCAGAGGGGGCGCTTTTTGACCTGTTCACTCACATAAGACATTCAGTACGTATGATGCAGATGCTGAGTCGACCGGGTTGGACACTTTGCAGGTGTAGTTTCCAGTGAACGTCCTGTTGGGAAGCTTGATCTGTAGGGTCTTCCCTCCATCTAACGTCACATAGCTGCTATTACTCGGTAGTTGCGTTTCGTTTCTTGTCCATGTGTAGGTGACCGCCCCAGTGGCCGCGCTGCAGGTCAGACTAACAGCAGGGGTGCTCTCATCTACTGTGGCGGGAGACTGCGACACCAAGACATTAGTCACCGGATCTGTGGGGACAACAGGAGAGGAGATTATATACATCACATGATCTATTTCCACCAATAAGAGATATGCTCAGACCCACCCTTCTCCCAGCACATTATAATTATCTGAACACACAGACTCCATACATTTTTTTTTTTATATGTCTCTAGGAAAAGTTATTTAAAGTGGCAGTGTCCATTTAAATAGCAAGACATTGAAATACAAAGTTGATTAGAAAGTTGCGCCGTATACCGGGATAGCTTGTGCAATGTTGTGGCAGCTCTCTGGGTGTAGGGTCATTTTTCACGGTGGCCAGGAGCAATGGCAGATTATAATGTGGGCGGTTTGGGCGGCCGCCCGCGGCCCGAGGCTCCGGGGGGGCCCATGCCGTGCCACCCACATTACAGAGCAGCAGCACATCACTTTCGGGGCCCCGTGGGCCCCTGAGTGATGTTCTGCAGTAGCGCTCTGTCCCTCGAGTCCCGGCCCACAACGCTCGCCACCCCCGTCTGATGTGCGGCTGCCGGGGGTGTCACGTCCTATCCCCGGCAGCGCGCGCATCATAGAGCTCCCTGTGGCTGTGACTTCCGGTACAGAGAGCGTCCCTGTGCCGGAAGTACCATCCCCGGCGTACAGGGAGCTCTATGATTCGCGCGCTGCCGGGGATAGGACCTGACAACCACCGGCAGCCGCACATCAGACGGGGACAGACGGAGGCTGGAGGAGAAGAGACGATCGGTGGGGGAGCGGGTTGTTTTTTAATTTATTTTTTATCTGCCTTGCACGGGGGAGGATAAGAGAGAGGGGACCATCTATAAAGGGGGGGGGAAGGGGACTATCTATAAGGGAGGGGGGATAAGAGAGAGGGGACCATCTATAAAGGAGGGGGGGAGAGGGGACTATCTATAAGGGAGGGGGATAAGAGAGAGGGGACCATCTATAAAGGGGGGGAGAGAGGGGACTATCTATAAGGAGGGGGGGAGAGGGGACTATCTATAAGGGAGGGGGATAAGAGAGAGGGGACCATCTATAAAGGGGGGGGAGAGAGGGGTCCATCTATAAGGGAGGGGGATAAGAGAGAGGGGGCATCTATAAGGGAGGGGGATAAGAGAGAGGGGCCATCTATAAGGGGGGGAGAAGAGAGAAGGGGCCATCTATAAGGGAGGGGGGTTAAGAGAGAGGTGGCCATCTATAAGGGAGGGGGATAAGGTAGAGGGGCCATCTATAAGGGGGGGGGAGAAGAGAGAAGGGGCCATCTATAAGGGAGGGGGGTTAAGAGAGAGGGGGGCCATCTATAAGGGGGGGAGAGAAGAGAGGGGGCCATCTATAGGGGGGGAAGAGAAGGGGCCATCTATAAGGGGGGGAGAAGAGAGAAGGGGCCATCTATAGGGGGGGGAGAGAAGGGGACATCTTTAAGGGGGGGATAAGCGAGAGGGGGCCATCTATAAGGGAGGGTGGGAGAGAGAGGACCATCTATAAGGGGGGGGAGAGAAGGGGCCATCTATAAGGGGGGGGAAGAAGGGGCCATCTATAAGGAAGGGGGGGGAGAAGGCGCCATCTATAAGGGAGGGGGAGGGAGCAGGGGCCATCTATAAGGGGCGGAGAGAAGGGGCCATCTATAAGGGGGGGGGGAAGAACATAGGGAGAGAGGGGGCCATCTATAAGGGGGCTACATAGAGGGATGCATATACTATAAGGGAGTCACATAGAGTCAGCCTACCTACTAAACGAGGGTGTAAAGGGGCCAATAAAGATGTGCAGTTTGTATAGAGATGAGGATGGTGTCAGTGTGAGGAGCCTAATATGTCTGTCTGGCAGATTCTGTGGATTCGTGGCTCGGAGAAGTTCTCATGATGGTCCAGAGCGGATGAAGACGAAGATGAAAAGGGAAGAACTACGATCAGAGAAGACGTCCCCAGTGAGTCACCTGATATAACAGCACTGTAATGTATATGGTGTACAGAACCTGTGTAGAGCTGGGTACCTCTATATGACTGGATGAGGTGATAGTAATCTGTGTACAATGGATGTTATTCAGTAGCAGCGGCGGTATTAGTCACTATTAGTGGTGACATTAGTCAGTATGTGGTGGCATTAGTCAGTATGCAGTGGTATTAGTCAGTATGCGGTGACATTAGTCAGTATGCAGTGACATTAGTCAGTATGTGGTGGTATTAGTCAGTATGCAATGGTGTTAGTCAGTATGCGGTGGTGTTAGTATGCGGGGGTATTAGTCAGTATGCGGTGGTATTAGTCAGTATGCAGTGACATTAGTCAGTATGCGGTGGTATTAGTCAGTAGGTGGTAAAATTAGTCAGTATGTAGTGACATTAGTCAGAATGTGTGGTATTAGTCAGTATGTGGTGGTATTAGTCAGTATGCGGTGGTATTAGTCAGTATGCAGTGACATTAGTCAGTATGCGGTGGTATTAGTCAGTAGGGGGTGGAATTAGTCAGTATGCGGTGGTATTAGTCAGTATGTGGTGGTGGTGTTAATCTCAGCACGGTGACCGGGCCCAGAAGCTTCTCTCTCTGTACACTGTGTAGTGGTAACAACCTGTAACTGCAGCACTGCAACATAGTACAGAGACAGAAGCTTCTGACCCCATTTACTGTGTTATTATCTGTAATTCCAGTCATGACCATGATGATACAACATGTAGCCGTGCTGCGCTCACAACATCCTCTCATAACTTATCACCGCGCGAAGAGTGGGCCTGTGTGCTCTGAAATGCCAGGGCTGATTTTCAGTCCCAGTCCGGCCCTGCTAACATGTAAGCAGTGTGTGTTGGCACTGGGGGTGCTAGGACCGGAACATGGACCATTGGGGGCTGGGGGGAGGCTGCCTGGCAGTGGGACCGGACGATGGTTATTGGGGCAGGCTGCATAGGGGGGCCAGATGGCCATATGTTAAGGGCAACAACAGAAAACCAGGTGGCAAGATGTTTATTGGGGGGGGGGGGCAGAGCAAAGGACCAGATGAGGTGGCAAGATGTTTATGGGGGGGGGGGGCCGAGTTGGGTTGACAGCCCCGGGCCCAGGGTACATTTAATCCGCCACTGGCCAGGAGACAAACGGGCACTGCGATTGAGGTTTGGATAACCCAAGTGTGAACAGGTGTGTGGATGTAGGTGCAAAAATTATAGACCAGAGTCCAATAGCTTAAGCAGGATAACTTGTGTTTACTTAGAATCTTCAGTGCATTACAAGACAATAATAACACTCTGGAATGCAGGTGCAGGCAAGAGGTATCGGTGAAAGTGAGAGAAGAGCGGAGTAGAGGAGCGTCTTGAGGGCCCTGTCCAATGTAGCAGTGGACTCTGTGTGGTTGATAATAGAAGAAGAAGAAGATACTCATGTATAGATACTGTGGATCTAACCAACATATGCCCTATAGTGTCGGGATACCCGTCTTGCTAGGGTAGTAAAAGGTACCAGGTCCCTGCACTGGGTGGAGCAGACTTTCCAAGACGTGCCAGAATAGCTGTGCGTTACTGTAGGATACGTAGGCTTGCACGTTGCTTTGTCCTACTTGGGTCAGTACCTAGTTTTAGTTATACTGCCCTGTGTGTTGCTGAAGGTATCCCTGGTGTGGGCAAGGTTTTCCTCAGAGGATGTCACTCCTTCCTAAAGCCTCCTAACACTGCATGGTAGCGGTAGTTACTTACATAAAAAGAATAAGTTTCTTGGTCCTAGACAAGGGTCCTGGCCTGAGCCAGGCCCTGGCTTCACTGCAGCAGGAACTGTGCTCTGTCTCCATGTCTGCTGACTAAAGAAGACCCTCCCACCAGGAATAGGAACTAGCTCCTTTTTATAGGGTTACCTTAGCTAGTGAGGGATTGGTGGGGCTGTGTGTGTAGGAGAGAGAAGAAAGAAGAATTAACTTACCATAAACTTGCACAGGAAATGTCAGCGTGCCTGTGGCTTCTCCTAATGCTGACACGCTGACTGTATAATTTCCGCTGTCACTCTTGGTGCTGTTGTATATGAGTAAGGATCCATTCCCGATGATCTTCTGCTTGTTTACATCAAGTTCATCAGCGAACCCTTTGATAAATGTCGCCACTTGGACGCCATCTTTAGCCCAGCTGACATCTGGGGTCTTTATAGAGGTGTATGTGATGGACAAGGTGATGTTCTTTCCAACCAGGTAATTGGTAGAAGAATCACTCTGTACTGTAATGGCTGCGGCTTTCCTGCCTGTGGAGAGTAGCAAGGTGGAGGTGAGAGGATAGGCAATAGGTGCTATGGGCTTTACAGCAGGAGAGGAGGAGGATGAACGATGGCGGAGGACCGTAACACAATTGTAGACTGTGCAGTAGTATAGGGTGGGGGGTGGGGACTTATTTTATCCTTAATCAGTAAGGGCAGGTTCACACTACGGAATTCTCCCGGACAATGTCCGCGGAATTCCGTCAGCTGTCCGCCCGCACATCTGGGCGCCTTTCCGCCGGCCCCATAGACACCATTCTATGGGCGGGCGTATTCCACTATACGCTGAAAGAACACAATGGGACTTTTCCTCTGTACATATTTTACGGGAGGAATTTCAAGCTGAAATTCCTCTTCAATTCCTCACCTAATTCCTCGCCTTTTCCTCAGTGTGCACATACCCTAAAGGTATAGTGGAGATGAGCGGGAGCACCTGTCTCAGAGCCACACCATTAGACAAGCTGGACTAAAAGCCTCAGCATTCCCAACAGCTACTCTGTTTTCCATCTGCTTTCATTCAGTCTTTAAAGGGGCAGGTCAGTCTGGTGAAATGTCACATAAACAGCAATGCGGAAGGGCGGCACCAACACATAATACATCCTCATCTACCAGTCCTACCGGCCCAAAACTGACCCTTCCACTAAAAGATGATGAATGTAAAGACTCTGATATATGATAATCAATAATATTCTTATAGTTCTAGGTTTCTGTCAAATCAAAAAGTCTTGAGTGAATAATTGCTGCGGATGGATGGACGGACGGATGGATAGGAGATAGTAGATAGATAGATAGATAGATAGACAGACAGACAGATAGATAGGAGATAGATAGATAGATAGGAGATAGATAGGAGATAGATAGATAGATAGATAGATAGATAGATAGATAGATAGATAGATAGATAGATAGATAGATAGATAGATAGATAGGAGATGGATGGATAGGAGATAGATAGATAGATAGATAGATAGATAGATAGATAGATAAATAGATAGATAGATAGATAGATAGGAGATAGATAGATAGATAGATAGATAGATAGATAGATAGATAGATAGGAGATGGATGGATAGATAGATAGATAGATAGATAGATAGATAGATAGATAGATAGGAGATGGATGGATAGATAGATAGATAGATAGATAGATAGATAGATAGGAGATAGATAGATAGATAGATAGATAGATAGATAGATAGATAGATAGGAGATAGAGAGATAGATAGATAGGAGATAGATAGGAGATAGATAGATAGATAGATAGATAGATAGATAGATAGATAGATAGATAGATAGATAGATAGATAGATAGATAGATAGATAGGAGATGGATGGATAGGAGATGGATGGATAGGAGATAGATAGATAGATAGATAGATAGATAGATAGGAGATAGATAGATAGATAGATAGGAGATGGATGGATAGATAGATAGATAGATAGATAGATAGATAGATAGATAGATAGATAGGAGATGGATGGATAGATAGATAGATGGATAGATAGATAGATAGATAGGAGATAGATAGATAGATAGATAGATAGGAGATAGAGAGATAGATAGATAGATAGATAGATAGAGAGATAGATAGATAGATAGATAGATAAGAGATGGATGGATAGATAGATAGGAGATTCCTGTCAGTTTCCATGATGGACTCTATACGCCCGCAGTGATGTTATGGGGGTGTAGAGGCAGCACCTGAGTCCCGGTGTCACATAGAAGGACAGCTGTACTATATATATATGACCTGGCGGTGGGGCCCCGGTGTCACATAGAAGGAGATCAATAATATATATGACCTGACGGTGGGGCCCCTGGTGTCACATAGAAGGAGATCAATAATATATATGACCTGACGGTGGGGCCCCTGGTGTCACATAGAAGGACAACCATAATATATATGACATGACGGTGGGGCCCCTGGTGTCACATAGAAGGACAGCTGTAATATATATATGATGGTGTGGCCCCTGGTGCAGATCTCACCTGGGGACCCAGGATCCTCGACTCCTATATCACAGCATGGAGCCTGTAATGTAAATGCCCCAGTACTGCCAGTCACTTACCAGTATATACCAGCAGCAGCAGGTTCAGGGCCCAGAGCAGGGTGGCACGGCCGTCCATGTCCCCGTACAGAAGCAGAGATCGGATACCTGCGGACAGGTGACAGTATTACAGGTGTATTTCCTGTGTCCCCTGGAAGAGGTAGGAGAGGCGGAGGAGGGGAGGATAGAGCGGCAGGTACAGGACACACCTCTATGGCTGCAGTCTTCACATTACACAGATGCAGTGTGTATCTAAGCCTCTCATGTGTGATACCAGGGGCGGCAAGGTCACACTCCTCCCTCCACATGGACACTGGATACTGCTTTACATCTCAGATGCGTCAGTCCTATTAACTTTAAGGGACAAATAAGTTTACCATTACAGGAGCCTGTCAGTCCCTGAGCGGAGGAAGGGAGGGAGCGGCCGCTGAGGGGTCAGTTACTGTGGATACACTGTTTATACACTACTCTATGTATGCAAAACATCGAAGCAGGCAGTCCCATGTAAATAAAGGCACAGCCATACAGGGGAAGCCTATCCTGGAAGTAAATCACCTCAGTATCATCTTACAAGGTGCCGTCCCCTCCTGGGTATTAATAATACAGTACACACTCACGATGGGGAGGAGTACAGCAGAAACTACTGGGGCCACGCTTAGATGGGAAGACCACGCTTAGGGCCATATTCCACAGTAACGATAATCGGCCGAATCGGCCCCATTCGTTCAGATGCGGCCGGTTATCGCTCTGTGAAATAGAGAGAACGATCAGCCGATGATTGTGTCTGGTCTGCATAGCGGGGTCTACAGCCCTGTACTCTGACCCAGGAAGTCTCCCTCACCTTCCAAATCATAGCAGATCCACTTCAGGCTGGGGCTTACATCAGGGGACAGGACTGTGGGGGTAATCTCTCCATAGCTGTAACCCCTCTCTCCCCGGACAGAGAGTGCTGCATGTATGTGCCCACATCTGCCCTGCCCATTCCTTCATGCTCCCTGCAGTCTCTGTCCACCCTTGTGTTTCCCATCCTCTCCATTACTGTACAGTAACTTATAATATCACATATTCTGCTGTTTCTGAATGTTTGTTTCATCTGTTTTACATGTTATTCAGAATAATAAATCATTATTTTTGGGGTGTGGAACCAATTGTCTGCATTTCTATGATTTCTTATGGGAAAATTTGCTTTGGTATAAGAGTGGATTTGGATTACAAGCACGGTCCCAAACGAATTTTGCTCGTAATCCAAGGCACCACTTGTATTTGAACAGAATGCAAGCAGAATTTAAGCTCCCATTGACTTTTATAGGATTTCTCTAGCAGAATTCCCCCTTTCTTTGGGCAGAAAGCGGATCAGCGGCAGAAATTTCTGCTCTGAAATTTTGCAGTGTGAACAACGGAGCAGAAATGCCATTGAACACAATGGGACATTGCTCTGTACATATTTTACGGGAGTAATTTCTAGCCGAAATAAGAGCGGATTTCTCTTCAATTCCGCACCTATTCCTCAGTGTGAACCTACCCTTAGGGCGGGTTCAGACTACGGAATTTGCGAGGATAAATTCCGCCGAATTCCTTTGCCTGTACGCGCTCACTGACGCATGCCTTTCCACCGGCTCCATAGACACCATTCTATGGGTCAGCTGATTCCGCTATCCGCCAAAAGAATTGACGTGTCAATTGTTTCGGCGGAATGCGGAATCCGCCTGTGCATAGAATGGCGTCTACGGCACGGGTGGAGAGGCGCACGGCTGTGAGCGCGTACAGGCAATGGTATCAGCCGGATTTTTTTTCCGTGCGAATTCCGTAGTCTGAACCCGCCCTTAGGGCCGGTTCACACTGAGCAAACACGGTGCAAATCCCGCCATGCTCAGTGTCCTGCTTTGAGTGAATAGGAGAGCGTCCGCCTGTCCGCTCCCTCTCCTTTCCGCTCAAAGAATGAACATGTTCATTCTTCGAGCGGAGAGCGGCGGCAGCGGACGAGCGCGCGCCCTCTCCATTCACTTAACAGCAGGACACTGAGCGTGGCGGAGAGCTCCGCCGCGGAATTGCGCCGTGTTTGCTTAGTGTAAACCAGCCCTACGGGAGGAATTTCAAGCAGAATTTAAGAGCGGATTCCTCTTCAATTCCTCGTCTTTTGCTCAGTGTGCATGAGCCCTTTGAGGGGAAGTTCTTAGAGGGGAAGACCATGCTTAGAGGGGAAGTTCTTACAGGGGAAGACTATGCGTAGAGGGGACGTTCTTAGAGGGGAAGACCATGCTTAGAGGGGACGTTCTTATAAGCGAAGACCATGCTTAGAGGGGACATTCTTAGGGTATATGCACACTGAGCAATTCTCGAGGAATTGAAGCAGAAAGTTTTCAGGCAGAATTTAAGCCCCCCATTGACTTCTATAGGATTCCTCTAGCAGATCTACAGCAGAAAATTCTGCTCGGAAATTCTGCAGTGTGAACAACAGAGCAGAAAACCCATTGTACACAATGGGACTTTGCTCTGTACATATTTTACGGGAGGAATTTCTAGCTGAATTTCAAGCTGAATTCCTCGCCTTTTCCTCAGTGTGCACATACCCTTAGGGCGGGTTCACACTACGGAATTCTCGCAGACAATGTCCACGGAATTCCGTCAGCTGTCCGCCCGCACGGGCACGTGCTTTTCCGCCGGCTCCATAGACACCATTCTATGGGCCGGCGTATTCCGCGATCCGCTGAAAGAAGTGACATGACACTCCTTTCAGCGTATAGTGGAATACGCCGGCCCATAGAATGGTGTCTATGGGGCCGACGGAAAGGCGCCCAGATGTGCGGGCGGACACCTGACGGAATTCCGCGGACATTGTCCGCGAGAATTCCGTAGTGTGAACCCGCCCTTAGAGAGGAAGACTATGCTCAGAGGGGAGGTTCTTAGACGGGAAGACCATGCTTAGAGGGAAAGTTCTTAAAGGGGAAGACTATGCTCAGAGGGGAAGACTATGCTCAGAGGGGAAGACCATGCTCAGAGGCGAAGTTCTTGGAGGGGAAGACCATGCTTAGAGGAGAAGTTCTAGGAGGGAAAGACCATGCTTAGAGAGGAAGTTCTTAGAGGGAAAGACCATGCTTAGAAAGGAAGTTCTTAAAGGGAAAGACCATGCTTAGAGGGGAAGACCATGCTCACAGGAAAGTTCTTAGAGGAGAAGACCATGCTTAGAGGGGAAGACTATGCTCAGAGGGAAGTTCTTAGAGGGGAACACCATGCTTAAAGGCGAAGTTAGAAGACCATGCTCAGAGGGGAAGTGCTCTTTCCACAATCCCTTTTACTATGAAAGTGCTTAGTTTCCCTACAGCGTCACCACAGAGGAAGCAAAGCATTACACAGTTCCCATTGGAATCAGTAGTCTGGAACATGGGCAGTGCCTTAGATAGTATCCTCTCTGTGTATCTCTCCATACACCTCTCTACATGACTTGTGTCCCTGCATATAACAACATTGCTGTAGGGGACTGTTATCTAGTGTCATATAGAAAGTGGCTGAATTATTTTTTCTTATCCTTTTCTGTAGGGGAATTCTCTGAATAGTTTCTGTCTCTGTATTAACCCCATAGTCTCCGTCGTCACTCCTATTACTACTGGGAAGATGCAGATAAACCGGTTTTGCTCCCTATCTGCAGCAGCTTATAGATAGATCCCAGGTATCTGGCACATAGAGCAGGTTCTAATATGTAGCTAGTGACGTTACTTGTACGGCCGCCTCCAAAGTCAAACCGAGTTATATAACAGGCTTTATTATAGCTCCTATTCCCGACACCTCCTGTTCTGTATACACTGATATTGGGCGCTTCATGTTATACTCTAACCACCTCCAAAGGAAGAGTATGTCCTGTTCTGTCTTATATTAAAGCGGTACTCTGGAGATTAAAAATAAAAATGTCGGGCAGTTAAACAGATTTGTAATTTACTTCTATTAAAAAATGTCCAGTCTTCTAATACTTATCAGCTGCTGTATGTCCTGCAGGAAGTGGTGTATTCTTTCTCTGCTGCCACTTCTGTCCATGTCAGGAACTGTCCAGAGCAGGAGAGGGTTTTAATGGGAATTTGCAGCTGTTCTGGACAGTTCCTGACATGGACAGAGGTGGCAGCAGAGAGCACTGTGTCAGACTGGAAAGAATACAGGACTCCCTGCAGAAAATACAGCAGTTGTAAAGTATGGGAAGACTGGAGATTTTTAAATAGAAGTAAATTATCTGTATAATTTTCTGACACCAGTTGACTTAAAACCATGTTTTTTTTTCTCCGGAATACACCTACAATGTAAACCAGAACCGGATGATCTTCTGTCACTGGAGTACCCCTTTAAGCCAGTATATTTGAATAGTTTTACAAAGAAGAATAGAACATACTGGGGAAGATTTATCAAACTGGTGTAAAGTGAGACTGGCCCAGTTGCCCCTAGCAACCAATCAGATTTCATCTTTCATTTTCCAAAGAGTCTGTGAGGAATGAAAGGTGGAATCTGATTGGTTGCTAGGGGCAACTGAGCCAGTCTCACTTTACACCATGTTTGATAAATCTCCTCCATGGTGTAAAGTAAAACTGGCTCAGTTGCCCCTAGCAACCAATCAGATTCCACTTCTCATTCCTCACAGACTTGTTGATAAATCTCCCCCACTATGTGTGTATATATATATATATATATATATATATATATATATATATATATATATATATATCTCCTAGGCACCTGGTATAATATACTCTATACAGATATAACACGATATGTTACCAGCAGCCAGGCCTGTGTACTGTGTACAGGAGACGTCACACCCCGGCTGCTGGGATGGTGTGAATACTTATGTAGCACATCCTGTTTTTCTTGTTGGATGTTTTTGCCACATAAAAAATGCAGTATAACAGAGATTGCGGCCGTCCCTGTGTGCGCCGGGCTCGCAGCATTCCTGCCAATGTTCTAGTTTCTGCTCTTCTCGCTCGCACTTCAGAAGTTTCGGCTATTCCTCTGTGGCACCAGGAGTGTGCGGAGGGGAGGGATGTCATCATGAAAGGCCGGGACCGTGGATTTAGAGGAGTTTTTCACAGTAAAAAAAAGAGAAAACTTTGGAAACACTTTACTTTGACTTATAGTCTTATGGGGAATCATGTCTCATACTATAGCCACATCCAGAGTTGCGCTCAGAGTTCTGCTGGTCACCCCAATATCAGTCATGTAGATAGAGATAAGGTATAATAAATAGGAAACCTTCGGCTCTCCAGCTGATGCAAAACTACTACTCCCATCATGCCTGGACAGCCAAAGCTAAAGCTTTGGCTGTCCAGGCATGATGGGAGTTGTAGTTTTGTAACAGCTGGAGGGCCTAAGTCATGCCTGGATCTCCCTGTCATGCACACATACATCTATACTGGGACATGTAGGTGTGTTTATACAATGCTGCATTGTGCTGGGCAATGCCACAAGCAGAGGAGCAAAAAGGGAACGAATACAGATGCAGAACTGATTGAGGGACAGCAAAGCATTCTGGGAATTGTAGTACTGAACAACTACTCACCCAGGAAGTAGCAAGAACACAGTAGGGGAGCGTATTACAGACCCACACAAATGAATCAGGTACTGAGGCAGACAGGTGGGGAATGCTATCTGCTTCTCCAGCATTTTATCTGAGTTCCCCCTTAAAGGAATTGTCATACACACAACATGAGGTAAGGGAATTAATGCACAGGGTTTTGCTGATCCTCCCGTCAGATATCTGACCATTAGGAAGTAGTGGGGAACACATGGCTACTTTCTTCCAGAAGCCGCATCTGGCTTTGATGCATTGAAATGAACAAGGCTGAGCTGCAATACCACATATGACCTGTGGACAGGTGTGGTGCTATTCTTAAAAGGAGGCAGCTAAGTTTTTCTAATCTAATCTTAAATAACCCTAAAGGCTTTGTTTACAGCTGGTATACCTTATATATCTCATGTATATAGTGATATGGAGCATGCTGCTATAACCTGGGTGTCTCCTGTATATAATTATATATGTACAGCTGGTATAACCTGGGTGTCTCCTGTATATAATATATATGTACAGCTGGTATAACCTGGTTATAAATACTGTATATAATGATATATGTACAGCTGGTATAACCTGGGTACCCCCTGTATATAATGATATATTTACAGCTGGTATAACCTGGGTGTCTCCTGTATATAATGATATATGTACAGCTGGTATAACCTAGGTATCTCCTGTATATAATTATATATGTACAGCTGGTATAATCTGGGTATATACTGTATATAATTATATATGTGCAGCTGGTATAACCTGGGTAGCTCCTGTATATAGTGATATGGACCATGCTGTTATATAATTATATACAGGAGATATCCAGGTTATAACAGCATGGTCCATATCACTATATACAGGAGATACCCAGGTTATACCAGCTGCACATATATAATTATATACAGTATATACCCAGGTTATACCAGCTGCACATATATAATTATATACAGGAGATACCCAGGTTATACCAGCTGTACATATATAATTATATACAGGAGATATATATGTACAGCTGGTATAACCTGGATATCTCCTGTATATAATTATATATGTACAGCTGGTATAACCTGGGTATCTCCTGTATATAATTATATATGTACAGCTGGTATAATCTGGGTATATACTGTATATAATTATATATGTACAGCTGGTATAACCTGGGCATCTCCTGTATATAGTGATATGGACCATGCTGTTATAACCTGGATATCTCCTGTATATAATTATATAACAGCATGGTCCATATCACTATATACAGGAGATGCCCAGGTTATACCGGCTGTACATATATAATTGTATACAGGAGATGCCCAGGTTATACCAGCTGTACATGTAACCTGGATATCTCCTGTATATAATTATATATGTACAGCTGGTATAACCTGGATAATTATATACAGGAGATATCCAGGTTACATGTACAGCTGGTATAACCTGGGCATCTCCTGTATACAATTATATATGTACAGCCGGTATAACCTGGGCATCTCCTGTATATAGTGATATGGACCATGCTGTTATATAATTATATACAGGAGATATCCAGGTTATAACAGCATGGTCCATATCACTATATACAGGAGATGCCCAGGTTATACCAGCTGTACATATATAATTATATACAGTATATACCCAGGTTATACCAGCTGTACATATATAATTATATACAGAAGATATCCAGGTTATAACAGCATGGTCCATATCACTATATACAGGAGATACCCAGGTTATACCAGCTGCACATATATAATTATATACAGGAGATACCCAGGTTATACCAGCTGTACATACATACAGGGGATGCCCAGGTTATATCAGCTGTACATATATAATTATATACAGGAGATATCCAGGTTATATGTACAGCTGATATAACCTGGGCATCCCCTGTATGTATGTACAGCTGGTATAACATGGGTGTCTCCTGTATATAATAATATATGTACAGCTAGTATAACCTGGGTATCTCCTGTATATAATATATATGTACAGCTGGTATAATCTGGGTATATACTGTATATAATTATATATGTGCAGCTGGTATAACCTGGGTATCTCCTGTATATAATTATATGTGTACATCTGGTATAATCTGGGTATATACTGTATATAATTATATATGTGCAGCTGGTATAACCTGGGTATCTCCTGTATATAATGATAAATGTACAGCCGGTATAACCTGGGCATCTCCTGTATATAGTGATATGGACCATGCTGTTATAACCTGGGCATCTCCTGTATATAATTATATATGTACAGCTGGTATAACCTGGGTATCTCCTGTATATAATTATATATGTACATCTGGTATAATCTGGGTATATACTGTATATAATTATATATGTGCAGCTGGTATAACCTGGGTATCTCCTGTATATAATGATAAATGTACAGCCGGTATAACCTGGGCATCTCCTGTATATAGTGATATGGACCATGCTGTTATAACCTGGATATCTCCTGTATATAATTATATATGTACAGCTGGTATAACCTGGGCATCTCCTGTATATAATTATATATGTACAGCTGGTATAACCTGGGTATATACTGTATATAATTATATATGTACAGCTGGTATAACCTGGGCATCTCCTGTATGTATGTACAGCTGGTACAACCTGGGTGTCTCCTGTATATAAGTATATATGTACAGCTGGTATAACCTGGGCATCTCCTGTATGTATGTACAGCTGGTACAACCTTGGTATCTCCTGTATATAATTATATATGTACAGCTGGTATAACCTGGGCATCTCCTGTATGTATGTATGTACAGCTGGTATAACCTGGACCTGGGGATCTCCTGTATATAGTGATATAGGTACAGCTGCTTCTCCCGATTATATTAGACTCCCGCTGATCTCACCACTACGGCTGTTGCTTTCATAATTAATAAAAAATAAAAAAATTAAAGTAAAAAAAAGAAAAGAAAGAAACACAATGCTTTACTGAAAGGATTTTCTGGTTCTCGGAAGTAAATATGCACCAAAAAAAATTATTGAAGTTATAACCCAGGACCGGGGAGCAGATCAGCAGCTTTGAAACAGAAAAAAAATCTTAATTCCTAAAGCAGCAAATAATAATATTACGTGAGAGTTTCTGCAGTTAATGAAGCTGTCCTTTAGGAAAGAGAAGACAACATGGGGGCCAGTCATAGCGTACAGGAGTGGGGGAGAGGGGGAGGGACGTCAGGATCACAGCAAAACTCAAAGCTTAAAAAAAATGTGCTGATCAGAAATTGCTAAAAAGATAGAATGTTCAGAAGAGGCGACTCCACCATCACAGCAGAAACACTTCTAAAAAAAAAATGCAAAAAGTAAAAAATGATTGGTTAGGCTGGGCTCAAACTGCATTTATTTGCAATTTTTTTCATCCGTTTTATGCAAAAGAAAAAGAAAAAAAACAAGACGGATGTTTTTTCATTGACTTCGATTATCAAAAAACGTGTCAAAACGCATCCATTTTTGTTAGCGTACACAGACTTAAGGTCGACCACATTTTTGTTTACGCTTTAAAAAAAAAAAAAAAAAAACGGATGAAAACACAAATGCATCCATTTTTTCTTTTCTTGCATAAA
Source organism: Dendropsophus ebraccatus (assembly GCF_027789765.1). Classification (NCBI taxonomy): domain Eukaryota; kingdom Metazoa; phylum Chordata; class Amphibia; order Anura; family Hylidae; genus Dendropsophus; species Dendropsophus ebraccatus. Next base: position 79,874,246 of record NC_091465.1, on the reverse strand, counting down.
ACAGATGAAAAAAAAAAAAAACCTATAGAAGAACCGGAGTCTGAACCCGGCCTTAGTTTAGCCCCTTAAAAATCCTAAGAATTTTTTATATTTTGCTCCTTTGCATTCAAGTCATCATAACGATTTATACAGAAGCGCAGATCACGGCCCAACAACGTGTGTGGAATGGGTGACTGGGGCCATTGAAATAAACGGGTCCATAGTGCTGTCTGCAATTAAATAAAACAATCTGTGTAGGCGCACTGGAATATAGTGCAGCCATAGATGGATGAGCACCCGGAAAAGGTGCACTACTGACCCCAGTGACCACGTCACTGGAGCGCCGGCGGCCAGGACAAAGGGAGAGCGGCCTCTGGTGACCGCTGCAGTGCGGTCACAAGATGGGAAAAGAGGAGTATAAGTGTTTGCTTTTTTATGTAATATACTATATGGGAGGGTAGCACAGGGGTGCTATATACTACCGGGGGAGCACACAGGGGGGCTATATACTACTGGGGAGCACAAAGCGTGGGTCTATATACTAATGGGGAGCACAAAGCGGGGGTCCTATATACTACTGGGGGAACGCACAGGGGGGCTATATACTACTGGGGAGCGCACATGGGGGCTATATACTACTGGGGGAGCGCACAAGGGTCTATATACTACTAGGGGGTGCAACAGGGGGGGCAACATACTACTGGGGGAGCACAACACGTTTACTAATGATGTTCAGCTCAGACCTTCACCTGACAATAGACCCTGGGTAAGTGGACCTTCACTAAAAGTTGCTGAGTACCCCTGCCTTAGGCCATGTCACAGAACGTCCGGTGTCGAAGAAGATCATCCTGGCCGGTACTACCGGCTGGATGACCTTAATTTCTGATGAATTGGAATACAGGCACACCGGTGTGCACCCGCATCCTGCACGCTCATTGTGTGAACTGACAGGTTCATTGAATAACGGGCGCAGAAAACTGACATGTCAGCTTTTAGAGCGGCCAGATGAAATCACAGCCGGAACATATACTATGTGTATACACTCCAGCCGGGATTCCATTCATTCAAATACGACATATGTCTTGCATAAATCATGGCCGTTGTTGCAAATTGCATCAACCGCCGCGATTTATGTAAAACATACATTGTGCGAACGTGGCGTTAAAGGGGAAATCCAATAAAAAAAAAATTTCTTTCAAATCAACTGGTATCAGAAAGATTTGTAATTTACTTCTAAATAAGAATCTCTAGTCTTCCAGTACTTATCAGCTACTGTATGTCCTGCAGGAAATGGTGGATTCTTTCCAGTCTGACACAGTGCTCTCTGCTGCCACCTCTGTTGGCGACAGGAATCATTAAAATACATGCAGTTTTAAGCACAGATAAAGTGTAAGCTCCCAAGCCCTATCTATCTTTGGCTCCAGGTGGCAAGAAGGCTAGCTTCCAAGGCTATATCCATCAATAACCAATCCCTGGGGGGGGCCAACTCAAAATAAACTAATTATAAGGGAAACCCTGCCATCTTTTCACCACCTACAAGGTACAGCGCCGTACACTGGCTAGTGGCAGTATCTGGGATTGCAGTTAGCCCCATTCAATCAACTTTTAAGTGGGGAGTTGGATAGCCAAGACCCAGACTGATCAGGTCATGTGACACATGAAAGATTCCTTTAAATGCTCGTCCTATAGGAATGATTGTTCATACAATGTGGGGCGGCCGGTGGCTGCAGATAATTACACAGATCCTGAGGACATGGGGCAGGTAACAGACTGATCACACAGCAGGGCCGCCGCCGGCTCCTTTGGGGTCTGGGGAGGGGGTTCCACATGGCCGCACTCACATTGTAGCCGCTTTATCCACTCGCTGGTTCACATCCCCCATAGGGCCCCATGATGACATAATGACACGCTGCGGACGCCGCACACAGGACAACACTCGCTTATAGACAAGGTTTAATTACAGAGAAAAAACAGAAAAACAAGAACCCCATTGATCTCCATTCGCTTCTCCTCTGCCGTCCCCCCTGTACCGAGAGAGGCGGCTACAATCATAGGCGGTGGTGGTTATCCGGCAGTGATCCGGGAAGGCACCCACAGGTGATGGGGACGGTATAGCCGGATGCTGACCAGGCCCGCTCCTCCGGTATCTGCGGCACACGTCACAGCTCAGACGGCAATCTGGAAAATAAGAAGGAGAGTTATAAAAACTTCTGTATCCGGGAAAGCTGGGTGACAATATGGCTACCAGAGATGGCGGCACATAGGATAAACATATGACTATCCTGCAATTCTGGACACTAGGAAAGCAGCAGCAAACCCAACTGCAGCTGTAACCTGTAACTAGAGTCTTATCTTACAACCCAGCTTTCCTGGGTCCTGAATGGTAAATGGGTCTAAGGCTATGTTCACACATCACCGTCTGATTGACAAATACTATGTGTAAACATAGCCTAATATTAGAGTATCTACCATTAGAGTATCAGGAAAGCTGGGTAACAACATATACAGCTGCACAGATCTCTAGAAGGGGTTCTCATTCAACTTTCCAAAAATCCTGAAAGACAATATAGTCTGGTTACACTGATCACACAGTAAGTGTCTCTTGCACTTTTAAGGTTGATTTCCCACTTTAAAGGGATTGTTCACCCCCCAAAATATTCCTTTAAAATCAACTGGTGCCAGAGATTTGTGATTTACTTCTATTAAAAAATCTCAAGTCTTCCAATACGTATCAGCTGCTGTATGTCCTGCAGGAAGTGATGTATTCTTTCCAGTCTGACACAGTGCTCTCTGATGCCACCTCTGTCCATGTCAGGAACTGTCCAGAGCAGGAGCAAATCCTCATAAAAAAACCCTCTCCTGCTCTCCAGCCTGGAAAAAATACACCGCTTTCTGCAGGACATACAGCAGCTGATGAATACTGGAAGAGATTTTTTTTTTTCAATTCAAATCAAGTTGTGACAGAGATTTGTAAAGAAATATTTTTTATGAACTACTCTTTTACTGTCTGGGAAAGCTGTATGACTATATACCTGCTGTCACACCTTCTGGGGACCAGACACCCAGCTTTTCTAGAATCCTGACAGACATACTGGTCTAGATAGGCTCTGAGGATAACACAAGGGGGATATCCCTCTGTAATAAAGTGGATTTACCACTATGGAGTCAAGGAAAGCTGGGTGGGAATGTATATCCTGCAGTCAGACAAACATCCATCTTTCCCAGAGTCCTGATCAGCAAGCTAACAAGTTTAATGGATAAGTGAACATGACGCAACTTGTCTGATACATTACAGGGTGCAGTAACCCAACTTTCCCAGTGCCCTGACTGGCTACCTTGTCTAGCTTCCCTACAGAAAACCCTGCAAGGGACACATCTTGGAATAGGTTTTCTGATCTGCCATTCTGGAGCACAGAGAAGGACGGAGCCCTGACCTCTCTATGATGGATGTAAGGAGCAGATAGTGAGAGGACATGGAGGACACTGTATTAGGAGGCTATGGCTGGCACCTCTACCTGTCATGCCTGCCACTGGGGCAGCGGTGCTCCTGCAGATGGCAGTGGGCACACAAGGTTACCGCAGCAGGCGCCCATTATCTCCGCTATAATTGAATTTCTTATACTCTCAATGTCACTGACTGTATGAGGATATAAATATTAAAGAGGTTATGACGGACGGGTACACATTCCGTCTCTGTGATCAGAGCCTTAGCCGACCCTGTGAGAACTCCGTGGCTGTGGGGGGAGGGGGAGGAATCCTCTAACCGCAGCAATGGAGACTGAGCAAGGTACGTTACCCGTACCTGACACTATGGTAGAGAAGCCAGCATCATTGAGGAGGGGTCCGGCCCCCTGATGTCTCACAGTGTAAGGGGTCCAAACCCCCCAATAACTCACTGTAAGGGGTCCGTCCCCCCCCATGTCTCACAGTGTAAGGGGTCCGTCCCCCCGATGCGTCTCAGTGTAAGGGGTCCCCCCCCCCCCATGTCTCACAGTGTAAGGGGTCCGTCCCCCCCATGTCTCACAGTGTAAGGGGTCCGTCCCCCCCGATGTCTCTCAGTGTAAGGGGTCCGTCCCCCCGATGTCTCACAGTGTAAGGGGTCCCCCCCCCCCATGTCTCACAGTGTAAGGGGTCCGTCCCCCCCCATGTCTCACAGTGTAAGGGGTCCGTCCCCCCCCATGTCTCACAGTGTAAGGGGTCCGTCCCCCCCGATGTCTCTCAGTGTAAGGGGTCCGTCCCCCCGATGCCTCACAGTGTAAGGGGTCCGTCCCCCCGATGCCTCACAGTGTAAGGGGTCCGTCCCCCCGATGCCTCACAGTGTAAGGGGTCCGTCCCCCCGATGCCTCACAGTGTAAGGGGTCCGTCCCCCCGATGCCTCACAGTGTAAGGGGTCCGTCCCCCCGATGCCTCACAGTGTAAGGGGTCCGTCCCCCCGATGCCTCTCAGTGTAAGGGGTCCGTCCCCCCGATGCCTCTCAGTGTAAGGGGTCCGTCCCCCCGATGCCTCTCAGTGTAAGGGGTCCGTCCCCCCGATGCCTCTCAGTGTAAGGGGTCCGTCCCCCCGATGCCTCTCAGTGTAAGGGGTCCGTCCCCCCGATGCCTCTCAGTGTAAGGGGTCCGTCCCCCCGATGCCTCTCAGTGTAAGGGGTCCGTCCCCCCGATGCCTCTCAGTGTAAGGGGTCCGTCCCCCCGATGCCTCTCAGTGTAAGGGGTCCGTCCCCCCGATGCCTCACAGTGTAAGGGGTCCGTCCCCCCGATGCCTCTCAGTGTAAGGGGTCCGTCCCCCCGATGCCTCTCAGTGTAAGGGGTCCGTCCCCCCGATGCCTCTCAGTGTAAGGGGTCCGTCCCCCCGATGCCTCTCAGTGTAAGGGGTCCGTCCCCCCGATGCCTCTCAGTGTAAGGGGTCCGTCCCCCCCGATGCCTCTCAGTGTAAGGGGTCCGTCCCCCCCGATGCCTCTCAGTGTAAGGGGTCCGTCCCCCCGATGTCTCTCAGTGTAAGGGGTCCGTCCCCCCGATGTCTCTCAGTGTAAGGGGTCCGTCCCCCCGATGTCTCTCAGTGTAAGGGGTCCGTCCCCCCGATGTCTCTCAGTGTAAGGGGTCCGTCCCCCTGATGTCTCTCAGTGTAAGGGGTGCATCCCCCTGATGTCTCTCAGTGTAAGGGGTGCATCCCCCTGATGTCTCTCAGTGTAAGGGGTGCATCCCCCTGATGTCTCTCAGTGTAAGGGGTCCGTCCCCCCGATGTCTCTCAGTGTAAGGGGTGCGTCCCCCTGAGTGTAAGGGGTGCGTCCCCCTGATGTCTCTCAGTGTAAGGGGTCCGTCCCCCTGATGTCTCTCAGTGTAAGGGGTCCGTCCCCCTGATGTCTGGCATCTCTCTTTGTTCTCCTCAGATATGATGGCGCCCCCTCCTCTTCACATGGCTCTATTATTTGTCACCTGTCAGGCGGCGGTGCAGATAGTAGATTCGGCGGCGGCGTCCTCGTGTGATAACATCCGCAGGAGGATTGTCACAGCTGTTCCCCACCGCACGGTGTGACCTGACATGACTGCTCCTCCGAGCGCTGCCGCTGTGTCACCGGGACTCACAGAGCTCAGAAATGACAGGACCTGCCAGCTGCTTAACCCTCCGCACTCCAAGAGCTGCAGAGAGGTGCGGAGCTCTTCAGGGGGATACACGGCCCATCACAGTATACGGTGTGGCTGATACATGTGAGGTAACACTGTGCTCCACCAGCTCACTGCAGGATACAGGCAGCCTGTGCCCACCCTGTATCACTGTCCCATCAGTAGTGGCAGCGCTATATACTGGCGTGTGGCTCTGATTACTTCTTTTCTATGTGCAGATGCAGGAATGGAGCCCATGTAAACAGTGACCGGCAGGAGATCTACCCCCACAATCTAATATGGATGACCGTCAACTTAGAAAAGCCGGAAAGCTTCAGTTATCCAGGATATAAAACACATTTCAAGGAGTTATCCAAGATAGCGCCTCACCTGTCTGTGTATGGTATTGCAGCTCAGTTACTTTGAATTAAATGGAGCAGAACTGCAATACCACACAAAACCTGAGCTGTTGATTAGAAAAACCTGTTTTATCTCATCATGGAGAAACCCTTTGCTACAGGGGCAGCATAGTATCTCTATAACGTCTGCATGGATGTTACTGCCTCTATTCCCTGACAGCAGGCGGAGATCTTATAACACAATGTATTTCGGATGTTCTATTATTCTCTATGTGTAAACTTTTCCCACAGGACGGTGAGATCTGGGAGACGTCACGCTGTTTATCACGCCGTCTCAGGTTCACGACAGCGAGACGCATTAAAATCTCTCCGTAAACAAAACATCATTAAAAACATATTTATCAAATTAGCATTTATCAAATTAGGCACCAAAATATTGATGGCGTCTCGGCGTCACCCACCTTGGCAGGAGGCACTTCACATCGCACGATGACAACTTCAATTACAGTCATTAATTGTGTAATTGGTGAGGCGAGGTGCAGCTGCGGGGAGCGCCATTCAGGGGGTCGGCTGAGGACCTAGCGGGCTAACAAAGGGTCCAAGCGTCAAGGATGGCGGCATCTGCTCCGCAGGCCTCACGTAGGACCAATCAGCAGAATTAACCCCTTTGTACATTGTTAGGCCATTAAACCTGGGCTGTCGTTAAAGGGGTAGTTCAGCAAAAAAAAAAAAAAAAAAATTCTTTTATATCAACTGGTTTCAGAAAGTTATGTAGATTTGTCATTTACTTCTATTACAAGGTGTTAAGTCTTCCAGTACTTGTCAGCTGCTGTATGCCCCATAGGAAGTGGTGTATTCTTTCCAGTCTGGAGAGCAGGAGAGGTTTCTATGGGGATTTGCTACTGCTCTGGACAGTTCCTGACATTGACACAGTGGTCTGTGCTGCCACCTCTGTCTGACAGGAGAGAATACAGCACTTCATGCAGGACATGCAGCAGCTGATAAGTACTGGAAGATTTGGGATTTTTAAATATAAGTAAATTACAAATATCTGGCACCAGTTGACTTGAAAGAACACATTTTTTTGCTGCCCTTTAACTGCATTCAGTGATATTTAACAGCAGGGCCCATGGACATAAGAAAACAATGGACAGGGTTCTGTTCCACTGACATAAATGGGAAACAATGCTGGGCATACTCTGTGACCTTGGAAGAGGTCACTCCATAGAGAGGGGAACCTGAGCTGTGAGCATCATCTATTGTATTCTCTAAATACTGGGGTCACATGACGCTGCACTGCTGTACAGATCACTTTCCAGCAGCCTCCTACTTACCACAAACAGAACAGGAAGTCTCACATTAGTTTTAGACCTAGTGGTGAGAATGGAAACTGCAAGATTTTTAAATCGTTTTATAATATAGATAGTAAAATGGAAAAGTATTGTCATGGCGGTGAGTCTAGGGGTGTACGAGACGTCCGCCATGCTCAGCGTCACCACTTACTAGATGCGGCCGCTCTCCTTCAGCTTGGTCACGAGGTCTTCTACAGTTTCCACTTTGACGCCGGCCTGTCTCTGTGGCGGATCCTCCACGCTCAGTATATGTACGCGGCTTGTAGTGTCCACCCCTATGTCTGACGGCTTCACAGTCTCAATCTTCTTCTTTTTTGCTTTCTAGGGAAAAAAAAAAAAAAAAGAGCTGAGGATGATGGTCAGCCGCAGCCGCCTTACAGATCATGGTGGGGGACACCATTTATGAAATTAAAGGGGCATCCTACATAAGGAAATGCAGCTAGAGTCCTGTCCGTACAGGTAAGCCTATAGCAAGGATCTATACGGATGGAGCACCTGATGTATAACCCCCCTTCCTTTGTTCCTCTGTACAGGCCCCTAGTGATGGAACCAAACACGGGTCCAAGGGTCCCCAATACAAGTATATATATATGATACGTACACCCTATGAGACTACCAATAATGAAAAACCAAAGATGGGACCTAAAGGGTTAACCCACGAAGCCCTGGATTGGGGTCTACTATTTAGCTTATCATGGCCGGGATGTAATCTCTCTATAGGAATAGATCAGGTTTATGTTCAGGACACTCGTTACATCAAAAACTCACATGTAAAATACAAATCCCGCCGGCGCTGGCTGTGAATATTCAGCTGTGAGCAGCGGTGCGGTTCACGGTCGGGGCACGAGTGGTACACAAAGCCCCGGATAAAGATCACAGCTCTTGGAAATCCTGCTTAATATCCCTTCTCAGCTACAAAGTATCAGTCCTCAGCCCGGGGCTGCGTTACTTGTAAGAATGACCCTGACATAGCCCCCCCTGCTGTGTGGCAGCATCACTGAAGCTCACCATGATGTTAGGCAGAGTTGCGTAACGCGGTTCATTCAGTCGCAGGTCGGCGGTCACCACGGCTGGAATCTTCATGCTGATTGTTTCCAACCCTCCATCTACCTCCCGGACCACGGTCAGCTTTTCACCTTCCACTTTAACCTCTGATGCAAAGGTAGCCTGAAAATAGAACGTCTGTGTTAGGCCCCAGGGACACGTCGGGGAAATTATCCGGATTTCTTCACCCATAGTAGTCTGTTGGGTACGGACATGCACATCCAGAAACTGACCAGCACTCAGGAAAGTACCTGCACCTGGCCCCTTAAATGTATGCGCTACAAACATATATTTAAAAGGGGCACTGCGGCTAAAATCTTTTTTTTTTTCTTTTTCCCCAAATCAACTGGTGTCAGAAAGTTATATAGATTTGTAATTTACTTCTATTTAAAAACTTCCAGACTTCCAGTACTTATCAGCGGCTGTATGTCCTGCAGGGAGTGGTGTATTCTCTCCAGTCTGGCACAGTGCTCTCTGCTGCCACCTCTGTCCATGTCAGGAACTGTCCAGAGCAGCAGCAATTTTCCATAGAAAACCTCTCCTGTTCTGGACAGTTCCTGATATGGACAGAGGTGAACTAAAAAGAATACAGAACTTTCTGCAGGACATACAGCAGCTGATAAGTACTGGAAGACTGGAGATTTTTGAACAGAAGTAAATTACAAATCTATACAACTTTCTGACACCAGTTGATCTGAAAGAAAAAAAAAATCGACAGAGTACTCCTTTAAATGTGGCAGTTTGTCAGAGCCCACAGGGTGAAGCCTCCACATCCGCAGCACAGCTCCCTATAGAAGGTGACGCCTCCACATCCCGCAGCACAGCTCCCTATAGAAGGTGACGCCTCCACATCCCGCAGCACAGCTCCCTATAGGGGGTGACGCCTCCACATCCCGCAGCACAGCTCCCTATAGGGGGTGACGCCTCCACATCCGCAGCACAGCTCCCTATAGAAGGTGACGCCTCCACATCCCGCAGCACAGCTCCCCACACAGGGTGAAGCCTCCACATCCGCAGCACAGCTCCCCACACAGGGTGAAGCCTCCACATCCGCAGCACAGCTCCCCACACAGGGTTATGCCTCCACATCCGCAGCACAGCTCCCTATAGAGGGTGACGCCTCCACATCCCGCAGCACAGCTCCCTACAGGGGGTGACGCCTCCACATCCGCAGCACAGCTCCCTATAGAAGGTGACGCCTCCACATCCGCAACACAGCCCCCTACAGGAGGTGAAACCTCCACATCCGCAGCACAGCTCCCTATAGGGGGTGACACCTGCACATCCGCAGCACAGCTCCCTATAGGGGGTGACACCTGCACATCCGCAGCACAGCTCCCCACACAGGGTGAAGCCTCCACATCCGCAGCACAGCTCCCTATAGAAGGTGACGCCTCCACATCCCGCAGCACAGCTCCCTAAAGGGGGTGACGCCTCCACATCCGCAGCACAGCTCCCTACATAGGGGGAACGCCTCCACATCCGCAGCACAGCTCCCTATAGAAGGTGACGCCTCCACATCCCGCAGCACAGCTCCCTATAGGGGGTGACGCCTCCACATCACGCAGCACAGCTCCCCACAGGGGGTGACGCCTCCACATCCGCAGCACAGCTCCCTACAGGGGGTGACACCTGCACATCCCGCAGCACAGCTCCCTATAGGGGGTGACGCCTCCACATCCGCAGCACAGCCCCCTACAGGAGGTGAAACCTCCACATCCGCAGCACAGCTCCCTATAGGGGGTGACACCTGCACATCCCGCAGCACAGCTCCCCACACAGGGTGAAGCCTCCACATCCGCAGCACAGCTCCCCACACAGGGTGAAGCCTCCACATCCGCAGCACAGCTCCCTATAGGAGAGGGCCCCATGTTGTGTCTATGTCAGGACCTCACTCCTATCCTGATCATGGCTACCAGAATGTATTTCACAGACAACCGTCTAGACTGGACACATTGTAACAATCCCTCAGACATGAAGCATTATGTGCAGAATATAAATCAGACTGACAGCAAGCAGAGACGTTGAAAATATGTTACAAATTTATAGAACCTTCAGATTAACCTTTACTTACATAGCACCATGGGTCTGTCTCATGATAGGTCCCATGAGCTAGTGCAGCCTCCCAAACCCTTGGGCTATGTTCACAGATTTTTCTGATGAAAACAAGGTCTGAAATCTGCATGTTTACCCCTGGATTTCCAATGGAATACGCAGATTCGGCAAGGATTTGGCCTCCACTAACAGACATTCACACCTGATGCAGAGCTGACAATAAAATCCCTCGCGGACAGTCTGTGACCGGATTATAAGGATGGCGCCCATACACTCCATGGTTTAAAAAAAAAAACATTGTGTGGTCCTGTATATGCCCAGGGTATAGTCTTACATGGAAAACTACATTCTGCGCCAGAGAAGGAGTGGTTCTCCATAACGGTTCTCTATAACTCAATCATGTAATTTTAGGAAAGATACAGATAAAACCCTTGATGCTTCCCTCAGTGCTGCCCCCTGGAGGTCGGTACCTGAGGCCAGTCCAGTAGAGCGGCGGTCATCTGTCCGGTCTGATTACAGTCATCATCGATGGCCTGAAAGAGAAGACAGGAGAATGGGTGAGCCGAGGAGGAGACACCAGGTGAGCGATCTCTGTACCTGATGCCGGCCAGGGACCTCTCCAAGATGGCGCCGTCCCCGACTCGGCACTCGTTTGTTTTCGGCTGCAGCAGCCGAAAGCAAACGAGTGCCGATCTCATTGATCTTTGCTGTATAACTATACAGCAAAGATCTCAATGAGAGATCAAAGTGTATATACTAGAAGTCCAGGGGGGAATAACCCTAACCCCAGGGGTGAATAACCCTAACTCCAGGGGGGCTTCTAGTATATGTGTAAAAGTAAAAATAAAAGTGATGTTATAAGTAAAAAAAAACCTCCCCTAATAAAAGTCAGAATCACCCCCCTTTTCCCAGGTTATAAATAAAAGTAAACAAATAAATAAATAAACAAACATGTTTGCTATCGCCGCGTGCATAATCGGCCAAACTATTAATCACATTCCTGATCTCGCACGGTAAATGGCGTAAGCGCCAAAAAAATCCCAAAGTGCAAAATTGCGCATTTTTGGTCGCATCAAATGCAGAAAAATTGTAATAAAAAGCGATCAAAAAGTCGCATATGCGCAATCAAGGGACCGATAGAAAGAACACATCACGGCGCAAAAAATGACACCTCATACAGCCCCATAGACCAAAGAATAAAAGCGCTATAAGCCTGGGAATGGAGCGATTTTAAGTGACATATATTTGTTAACAATGGTTTGAATTTTTTACAGGCCATCAGATAAAAGAAAAGTTATACATGTTACATATCGTTTTAAATCGTAACGACTTGAGGAACATGCATAACAAGTCAGTTTTACCCCAGGGCGAACGGCGTAAAAACACAAACCCCCCAAATAAAAGAAATGCGTTTTTTTTTTTTCAATTTCACCACACTTTGAATTTTTTTCTGGTTTCCTGTCATTGCAAAGTACAATTAGTAGCACAAAAAATAAGGGCTCATGTGGGTTTCTAGGTGAAAAAATGGAAGTGCTATGGCCTTTTAAACACAAGGAGGAAAAAACTAAAATGCAAAAATTGAAATTGGCCGGGTCCTCTAAGGGTTAAAGGACAATTCCGGCCAAAACGTTTTTGTTTTTAATATATTACATAAGGAAAGTTAGACAAATTCCTAATGTACATTTATTATGGGAAATGCACATATAGTGCTATTTCCCTTAATTTAGTACATCAGGCAGGCTTCAAATTCTCTAAAAAAAACGTGACATCACGAATCAGATGTAATTCCTATGGAGTGTCCAGCAGGGGGCGCAGTATATGTAGAAGTCTATGTAGTGTATTGTCTATTGAAGACTATGTAGTGTAGTGTTAGTGGGATGATTTGTTACTGTACAATATCCTGTATTGATTTTTATGGAATATTTTGGGGAGCAAGGACACTTGCATGTCCCTCTCTCCCTCCCTGTGCTGCTGATGACCAGCGCTCACACAGGGAGAGGGGGAGATGGACAGCACCGAGCATTAGGAGTGCTATGGTGGTGGCTCAGTGCTTTGGGGGTGGGACAGTGCTGTAAACAGCACAGAAACTGCGCCGAGGAGGAAGGTAGGAGACATACCTTCCTGCTCTGCACCACGTGCACAATAGGGGGATATGAGCAGGTTAGCTTAGTCTAACCTGCCGAGAGTTTCCCCTTAAATGGTAAATAACAGCCATTAAATTATTTGCCATAAAATGACATAAAAGTCACACACATCTCTCCCGTCTTGTTCTCCTAATCAGATATGGTCACAACACTAAGACCCCGACCAATCAACATTTGACGTGTCCCTCTGACATGTAAAGTTTCTTCTAATCATAGGTACTGTACACTTTAAGGGAAGCTGGGTGACATGAGGTGAGAACATGGCCTCAATCTGCCGTTCCAAAATCAGGTATAACCCACAAATGACTGAAGTAGTAACACATCCTCCATACATCCCCCATACTGGTGACAGTATTTTCCTTCAATCTATGGGTTGGGGTCAGGAGACTCTATGCCTGGTGGTCACCCACACAATTCACACAGTGTTTGTAGCTCCGATGAAGACCCCGGGATGTGAGCGGAGGTGGCATAGCGGGGAATGGAGGAGAATCACAGGATACCACCACACTACAGTCAGCAGGACGGGGCAGGCGGTGAGTGACTGACAGCAGCTCCATCACATCACACACCTGTCCCCATCACAGGATACAAGGACACTACAGTCAGCAGGACGGGACGGGCGGTCTGTGATAGACAGCGGCTCCATTCATTATCAGACACCAGGGGGCGCACACATCACTCACCTGTTTTCCCAGCAGCACTAGATTCACATTCTCCTTTTTGGCCAATGCAGCCAGGATCTTAGACACCTGGTAAGGTCCGAGGGTCTCGGCGTCCTTTGCAGACACGTCTACGTGGATCCCACGGTCGGCTCCCATGGCCAACGCCGTCCTGATGGTCTCCTGAAAAGGCAGAGAAACCGGTCAGACCTTACAGTCATCATAATAATATTAAAATAATGTGTGGCTGAAGGTTTATGTGAGGCTCGACCATCATAGAATTAAGCTTTCTGCAACTTTCTAATACACCATCTCACTTCCTCAGTCCTTTGTACTCGGAGCTGATAAATTGATATTTAAGGAGGCCAAATCCATCACACCAGCTTCGGTGAGGGTGTCCACCAGATGTCGGGGATCTGTCATCTACCAACATGCCCGCTCATTTGTTACATACAGGACGAGCTGCTACCAGACATGTCCAGCAGCATCCACTTCCTAGCTTGTATCCAGGTAAGCTCTGCAGCGATGGGCATGCAAGTGTATAAGACTTCAGTATTGTCTACATGAATACAATTATAACAAACCCTCAGCAATAGATTATATTAATCTGTATAGCATTCAGCCAATTGCCTATTGTCAGCAAAACTACAGATCCACAGGGCACAGACACCCCATGTACCACTTACACAGACCGTGCCATAATAGTAGTGTAAGATGTGGACTTTATGGGGTCCGTGCTCCAGGAACATGCGCAAACCCTGGCAGCAGACCTGGAGTGTAAAGCTTCAGAGCCCTATGGGATCGGCCATGCTTCATGCTGAGCTACTATCAGTGCAGCACCGACACCTGCAGGGCAAACGCAGTACTACAACCACTTATAATAAAACCAACACTGGCAGCTGCATAAGCAGCAGCCAGGGGGGTAAAACACGAGTAAGATGAGATACAGTAGGCAGGGGATGTATGGGTAGGAGGCCGGTTATCGTGTGGATTTACAGCTAATATCTGGGGCCGTGTGTGTAAATGACACTAGTGCCGCATTCAGATCAAAGGCAGAACAAGAAGCAGCGGGGAGCTAAGTAGCCGCCATTTCTCCGATATAAAAGGTATCAAGCGCCTGTAAAAGTAGAGTGTAATTAAGGCTTGGCACTTAGGTCTCTCCTCAGTCACCAGGCTCAGACTATTTCCTCTATTTCCCAGGGGTCAGGTAACAGGATTAGATAGATGAGCCGACTGAATGAATGAATAGCCTATAGGCGATGTCACCGCATGCAACGTAAGCCAGGCCCCGGCGTGCGCGGCTGGTAATATATACATTACTGCTTCTGCGCTATTATGCCAAGCCAGGAATATTCTGCTCTTTATTATACTCGTTATTCTCCATCACATGCAGAGAAGGAGTGGAAGAAGGAGGAAGAAAAAAAAAAAAAGAAAAATAATGTGATAATTTATGCAAATCCAAAGTTCAAGGTCAAAAAACATAAAAAACACAGGAAGTGTCTGACAGATGCGACATCCTCCCCGATATGAGTGCCAGGGAGTGTGGCTCCTAAACTAACAAGGCTGAACGCCGCATCTACTAATCCACGTCCTGTCCGAGAGCATAGCGCTCCGGGGGAGACGGCGCTCACTGCGCTGACATTTACAGGAGGAGCAGGGAGCAGAGATCTGAATCAGGAGCGAGCTGAGGGAGGAAGGAGGAAAATATATCGAGATGGGGGGGAAAGACACCGGATGTTATAGAGAGAGAAGGATGGAAGGAAGGAACGCTCACCGGATGTAGGAAGGAAGGAAGGATGGAAGGAAGGAACGCTCACCGGATGTTATAGAGAAGGAAGGAAGGAAGGAAGGATGGAAGGAAGGAATGCTCACCGGATGTTATAGAGAAGGAAGGAAGGAAGGAACGCTCACCGGATGTTATAGAGAAGGAAGGAAGGAAGGAACGCTCACCGGATGTTATAGAGAAGGAAGGAAGGAAGGATGGAACGCTCACCGGATGTTATAGAGAAGGAAGGAAGGAAGGAAGGAAGGAAGGAAGGATGGAACGCTCACCAGATGTTATAGAGAGAGAAGGATGGAAGGAAGGAACGCTCACCAGATGTTATAGAGAGAGAAGGATGGAAGGAAGGAACGCTCACCGGATGTTATAGAGAGAGAAGGATGGAAGGAAGGACGGAAGGAAGGAAAGAACGTCATGGTCACCGGATGAATGGATGGATCAGTGGATGTTATAAAGAGAACTGGAAGGCCATAGACTGTATCAATGTTCTCCTGGACTCCCTAGGACGGCATCCAACTTCTGCAGCTTAGGGCATTCAAATGCCGAGTGTTCAGGTATGGAAAAAGTTGCCGAACCTAGGGACCCGAATTCCAAGTTGGGTAAAGTTATGCCGTCCTGGCATCAAAGAACTTGGATGATAATAATAATAATAATAATGAGTATAGCGCCAACAGATTCAGCAGTGCTGGATCCTACTGGATACAGTCCTATGTGCAGAGAGAATTTAGAGGTATAGAGGGCGAGTATGTATGTGCAGTGCACGCTCACCTGATGAGGTCGTACTCAAGACACACAGGACACACTGAGCGCCGCACATGTCGGTCAGGCTGCAGCCTTCCACGTCCCTGTTTGTCATCCTGGAGTCCCGTCACACAATAGTAAGTTGGCCGTTCACTGGCACATCCCTTTTTATTTTGCTTGCACTGGATTCCCCACAGGATATAACGATTTAAGGACTTTTATTATCAACGTGTTTCGAGGAGACGACCCTCCTCTTCATCTGGCATACAGCATATTACATTGGTACAATAGTACAGATCACTGGGTGACCCTGAACATGTCTCGCCATCATGTCACAAACTGGGGTTTGAACTCCCAAAAATGGAATTCCATCTCCCTGGGCAGTGTAGCTTCTGCACCACAACCTCTACATCGATTTGTAGTCTGACACTCTTATAATTTATAGGGAAAACATATAAGAACGGAACAGTGTGTTTACACAGACAGATTATTAAAGCCAAAGCCAGAAATGGATCTGAAAAGAGGAGAGGAGAAGGGGACAAAGAAGAAGCAGGAGGCGATGGAGAAGGGGACGAAGAAGAAGCAGGAGGCGATGGAGAAGAGGACGAAGAAGAAGCAGGAGGCGATGGAGAAGGGGGAAGAAGAAGCAGGAGGCGATGGAGAAGGGGGAAGAAGAAGCAGGAGGCGATGGAGAAGGGGGAAGAAGAAGCAGGAGGCGATGGAGAAGGGGGAAGAAGCAGGAGGCGATGGAGAAGGGGGAAGAAGAAGCAGGAGGCGATGGAGAAGGGGGAAGAAGCAGGAGGCGATGGAGAAGGGGGAAGAAGAAGCAGGAGGCGATGGAGAAGGGGGAAGAAGCAGGAGGCGATAGAGAAGGGGGAAGAAGAAGAAGCAGGAGGCGATGGAGAGGGGGAAGAAGAAGCAGGAGGCGATAGAGAAGGGGACGAAGAAGAAGCAGGAGGCGATGGAGAATGGGAAAGGAGAAGCAGGAGGCGATAGAGAAGGGGAAGGCAGCTAAGGAAACAAAGGCTAAGAAAAGGGAGAAAACTAAGAGACAAAGCATAAAAGACAATGACGGAAAAGATGACGAAGGAAAGGAGCACGAAAAAGAAAACGGAAGGTAAAGAAGCCCAAGATAAAGGGGGACAAGACGACAAAAACTTGGTAGAATAAGCAGAAGAGGATGAGGAAGGTGAAGGAGAAGACAATATTTAAAAAAAAATAATAGCAGCAGCTGTAACCAAGCTGTCCACACCACATGTTTGTGTAAGTCTCTACTGCAGGATTAGCATTTCATTCATGAATCAGGTAGAACAGGATGAACAGTAAGGTAATATGGGTGAATATTAGGAGGATAAGCAGTATGGGGGTCTCCGGGGTCTGATGTAAGGAGGGGCAGGAAGTATCTCCCGTCCTGTCGGATTGTGATGAGCAGCAACAACCTAAGACTATGGACGCTTCTCTGCTGCAAAATTACTAGAGCAGAAAAGCAGAACTGACAGGTCTGTATATTGGATGCTGGGGGCCTGGGGGGCCGGTGGTGGGGGGAGGACTGGTCCTGTGAATGAAGGCAGCGCCTCTGAGCCCCTCATACTGGAGATCTGAAAACAATGCAGCCGCTGGGCAGGATGCACAGGGTAAAAGGGGATAAGAGGCGGCTGGAGGGCCCTAGATGTGGGCATCACAGATCTGATGAAGGAGGAGGAGGGGCGGAGAGGCTTCAGGATGTCTGAGCGCCCCCTGTGGTCAGGAGAGCAGGGCCAATGTCTGCCGACTTTTCATGTAAACCTTCAGTCTCTGGCAAATTAGAAGAGAACTATCAGGATTGTGGGGGTCCCTGCAGCTGGACTCCCACCCGCTGATGAGTTTTATGACATTTCTCACCATTTAGCAGCCGGATATAAGTGATTTCCTATGAGCGCCTCGGACCTGGCAGGTGTCTGATCCACACAGCACCTGGCACAGTGTGGCGTCCCATTTCCATAAAGAGTAAAGAGGTGTAACAAATCTGCTTAAAAATAAAGAGTCGTTTCCAGAAAACTGGAAGAGGCCGGTGCCCCCTGCTGGTGAAGCTGTGCACTGCAGCTGGTCCTCACTGAGCTCTGCACCTCCGGATTAATGCTCTGCTGAGATGCTGTTCATGACGTTCTGCACATTACAATACCAGATACAAGAGAAGAGAATTGTGGGAGCTCAGCACCAGTGACATAGAACTGAGCCGCCGGGCCCCCGATGCCATTCTAAGGGTCTCATTTATTTAGGGAATTAGATTCAAGTAGGAGTCTTGGTCCAGGGTCGAATACACACAGGGTGTCCAGTCCAGGATCAGATACACACAGGAATCAGATACACACAGGGTGTCCAGTCCAGGATCAGATACACACAGGCATCAGATACACACAGTTTATCCTGTCCAGGATCGGATACACACAAGGTACCCTGTCCAGGATTGGATACATATGCAAAACAAGACCGTGGAGCCTCGGTTGCGAGTCTCAAAACACGGGATAGCCAGATATCTCTAGCCTGTTGCCAAGGGGTGCCTCCGTGATGGGGAGAGCACCACACCACCCTGATAGATAACCCCTTAAGTCCCACTCGGTTGCGAGTATTGGAACACAAATAGGGAAACAACAGGCAGCCGTTTCGGGGTATTTGCCCCTTGTCAGTGTGGAGCAGGATTCTGGCTAGTTGGGGCAATAACAAATCATTTGTCATTGCCCATGGCTAGAGATCCCTGGCTATTCCCGTGTTTTGAGACTCGCAACCGATGCTCCACGGACTCTTGTTTTGCATATTTACATTTTGGGGGGCATCAGTGGAGACTCTTGATTGAGTACTTCATTTTAATTTTTTGCTGATCTCCTTGAGTTCAGTGATTACAGGATTGGATACACACACAGTGTGTCCGATGCGGGATCGGATACACACAGGGTGTCCTGTCGAGGATTAAATACACACAGGGGGGGACATGTATCATCCTGCGGTCCGGGGGTTTTCGGCGCAAATTGCCGATTTGCGCAATATTTTATTCGCAAATGGCCGATTTGCGAATAAAATATTCGCAAATCAGCACTTTCCGACAGGTACGCCGGGGGGCGAGAGGGGGTGTGAAGGGGCCGGAACGGAGGGCGCGGACTCAGAGTCCGCGCGATTCACCATCCGTTTCACAAAAAGATACGCTGAAAACCTACTCCAGTCCTCAGCTGGCGTAGGTTTTCGTCGGTGCGCACCAGAGCGCACGGGATTTATGTAGAGGCAGTCCACCTCTACATAAATCCCCGTAGCGCCGGAGATGCGGGGACATTTATAAGTCCGGCGTAAAAAACGTCAGACTTAATAAATGTCCCCCAGGGTGTCTGGCCTGGGATCAGATACACACAGGGTGTCCTGTCCAGGATCGGATACACAGGGTGTAAGGTCTGGAATTGGATACACATAGCGTGTCCTGTCCAGGATTGGATACACACAGCGCGTCAGATACACACAGGCTGTCAGGTCTGGGATCGGATACACAGGGTGTCCTGTCGAGGATTAAATACACACAGGGTGTCCGGTCTGGGATCACATACACCAAACCTATAGAAAGACAACTGAACCTCCATAACTAATTTGCCATACAAAAAATACTTTATTGCATAAAAGACATACATAGAAAATCATACAGTGGACTGCGACTGAAAAATACATTAAAACCAACAAAGAAAACATACACATGAGGGGTGCTACTGTCAGGCAATATGTGGAGGGAAGGTCAGGGGTACAATATAATTCATCGGTATATTACCGTAGATCAACCCTTAAAACAACTCCATCATAGAAAACATAATCATACACAATACATTATCTTACCCAAATGTGGGTGATGTGCCAGCCGGACAGTTGCCCCCACCCCAACGCACGTTTCGGTGAGCAACCTTTATCAAGGGATCACATACACATAGCGTGTCCTGTCCAGGATTAGATACACAGGGTGTCCTGTCCAGGATCGGAAACACAGGGTGTCCGGTCTGGGATCGGATACACACAGGGTGTCAGGTCTTGGACCTTATTCATTTAGGGCGGTGGTGGGGAACCTGCAGCCCTCCAGATGTTGCAAAACTACAATTCCCATCATGCCTTGAATAGCAGTTTCCTCACCACCAAGTTAGGGGGACCAGGTGTGACTAATTTAGGGATCCAATATTTGCTATGGGGTCTGACATTTTCTATGAAATCTATAGTGTAAATTGCGGCATATGTGGTGTCAGGGCCTGGAGCGGGGGCTGGGGGGGTCCCTGGATCCGACAGGCTGCACAGCGCAGAGATCACTTCTCAGAGACGGCTAAATTAGTTTTCTTGAAGCCAAGAATTCGCTCCTCGAATGCTGAAGTTGTGCTTTGTGTCTGGAGCGGGGCCAGGCTGTAAGGGAGCGGAGGCGATGGGGGGCTCCTCTGGCGGAGCTGCTGGGGGTCACAGTCCTGGCTGAGCGAAGAAAGGCTCCCAAATGAGCAGGAGGATTTACAGCGTCTATTATAGGGAAACAGAACTACCGTAATGGTTTAACCCTAATGGTCCCGCAATGCTAGTAAATCATATGGCGAAATACGACCACGGCGGCGAGAGCGGGACAGGACCGGGGGGGGGGGATGGCGCACAGGCTCTGCATTTCATCTTCCTGCTTCTGTGAAAGCCAATATGCCGGCTCTACACTGGGTCAGCACTCAGCTTTACCAGGCTCCTGAATAGCTCCTGAAAGACCTGCGAATTCTGCCCAAACCTCTTATTCATCACTCTTTATACACAACCGTAATGGCCGTCACCCAAGGGTCATAATGTGACCAGGTCGCCTTATGCAAGAATCCACCTTACGTGGACTTTACCCAGGAGGTGGTACAATAGGATATAGAAGCCTAACTGTACAGCCACATAACGGCCCACAGCATACCGTCTATTCAAAAAGCTATACCAATACCAGCCAATTAGTCCGGGCGCCCCCTACTGGTAATTGTATGCAATAGCCAATTTAGCTTATACATAGATTAATATGGAGGAACCATCCATATGGCAATGTAGAGGGGGTCACATACAGCAGAGCCCAGGGGGGGGGGGGGGTAACATACAGCACGGCCCGGCGGGGGGGGGGCCACATACAGCACGGCCCGGGGGGGGGGGGGTCACATACAGCACGGCCAAGGGGGGGGGGGGGGGGGGGGGGAAGAGGGGGGTCACATACAGCACGGCCCGGGGGGGGGGGTTAGGGTCACATACAGCACGGCCCAGGGGGGGGGGGGGGGGGGGGGGTCACGTACAGCACGGCACAGGGGGAGGGGGGGGGGTCACATACAGCACAGCACGGCACGGGGGGTCACATACAGCACGGCCAGCGGGGGGGGTCACATACAGCACGGCCAAGGGGGGGGGGGGGGGGGGGTCACATACAGCACGACACAGGGGGGGGGGGGGGGGGGTCACATACAGCACGACACAGGGGGGGGGGGGGGCCGAGTCACATACAGCACGACACAGGGGGGGGGGGGACAGATACAGCACGGCCCGGGGGGGGGGGGGGGGTCACATACAGCATGGCCCAGGGGGGGGGGGGGGGGCACATACAGCACGGCCCAGGGGGGGGGATGTCACATACAGCACTGCCCGGGGGGGGGGGGGGGTCACATACAGAACGGCCCAGGGGTGGGGGGGTAGAGTCACATACAGCACGGCCCAGGGGTGGGGGGGTAGGTTCACATACAGCACGGCCCGGGGGGGGGGGGGGGTCACATACAGCACAGCCCGGGGGGGGGGGGTCACATACAGCACAGCCGGGGGGGGGGGGGGGGGGTCACATACAGCAGGGCCCAGGGGGGGGGGGGGGTCACATACAGCAGAGCTAATGGAGACAAAGCCCACGGGGATATCACACTAGGTGTGCAGAGGACTGTACTTCAGCAGTAGTTACATGACCAGTCGGGCTCTGCTACATCTGCCGTCACGTGGAACCTTTTAGTGTGGGTGATTTGTGTGCACCAGAGCACGGGCACCGCAGGGTATCAGCTGCAATGAGTCTGAATTGTATGATTAATATGTACAGGGCCTGTGTGTAATGTTAGCCGGGGAGCCCGGTGAGTGTTGCATTTGCGGCAGAGAGAGCCTTCGGGCCCCCAGGACTCGGCTCTCTGACTGATCCCTCAGACAAATCCATCAATAACGCCAATTACAGCCCCTGCGCCGCCACCACCAGGGAACCTGTAAAGTCCTTCCCTGTAATGAGAAGCGACAGCGCTCCCCCCTCCTCCGCTTTTCTCGCTCTCCCACCTTTAACTTTGGCTTCTGGGGCCAAGTATTTCTCCGGCGTGGTGACAGTCAGGTTCATTTTGCTGAGCTCTGGGTAGCGGAATGGACCCCGGAGCCTGTGTAAAGCACATTACAGCGGAGGGGAGATTAAATTAGCTTCTGATTCCTGCACCGCTGCAAGGCCAGGACCGGGGGGCGCCGCTGCTCACCGGCCAGGCGGCAGGAATGGGGGTCAGCATCTATCCCCAGCTCCATCACACAAAGGACAATTACAGGGGAAATTAGCAGTCTGACCGCGGCCGCTGTGACTGGGATCACGTGCAGTATTACTGCGCTTCACCGATGTCCGTACTATGAACCGTGGCGGCTGTGGTACAGGATTTATTACAGACTGGAACATCACCTGCCGGTCTGAACCAAGAACATGCGGCAAATATATTACATGGCCCCCTCATGGTCCGGACACCACAATCGACAACAAAAGCCGCAGATGAGGTCACCTCATGTAAATGATAGTAATAGTGCTGGGGCACAAGACTCCCTGACATCTATGTGCACACGGATTAATAAATCCTTCAGAGCGCTTAATATTTTCATCATTTTCAGGATCTCTGCTTGTTCTTGGTGAAAGGAACATTGGATTTTGCAACCCGTGGCTAAAAACTTTGAGGCGGGTGTTCGGTTAAGGAGGCCAGAGCAGGTGGTGTATCCTGTGTATAGAAAGTTCGCCTCCAGTCTTCAGTCCATTACACACATCCCTGTACTGCTAGGAGACGCACATTGTAATTTCCTTCCCTGAACACACACAGCACAGCAGGGGGCGCTGACTGAGCGCAGATGTCAAGAACCGCCGCTCAGCCCACACATCCCAACTGATGGGAAGTGAAGACGTCTTACAAGTCATTGTGAATCAACAGTAGTGAGAAGACGCCGGGAGGCTGCACTGCGGTCATTTCCATTTTTCAGGATACTCGCTAAACCTATGAATATACTGCAGGTTTCATCTCTATTCTGTATTGTTTGTGTAGTTCTCACATGCACCACTAGATGTCAGTACAGCATGTCACAGTCTAAACATGCAATAATATGTATATCGCTTTACGGCCTACAGCAAACTGCACATGGCCTTTGACTATCCCCATAGATGCGTTCACACACACGTCAGATTCGCTATGGAGAACTCTGCATTAATCCAAACCAGGAATCCCCATGAATCCCCAAAGCGTGCCAATTTTTGGTGTGAACTCCAGATGCTGGACTACAGTCATGTGAACGCAGCTTTGGGGGTGACTGGAGATGAGTGAGGAGAAGCCCTGGCACATGTTCTATAGATGTAGGAAGCAGGTGGAGCTGTTAACCAGGCCGCTCCATGCTGTATTGATGTTCTCATCCCTGCTCCCATTATAACGCTATTGATGGGATTTATGGGGCTTTAATGCTTTTAATGGTTTTTATACTCCCAGAGCGTCCTGAACTTTCCTTCTAACTAACCCAAGGGGGTCGGGCGGCTGATGTGAGACTGCTATACAAAGCTGACATCACTGCCCATCCCCCGTAACCACAGCGCACCTGGAGGAGCCCGGCGCAGGCATCTGCGGCCACTAATGCTTTATATCCAGGCTATTAGGATTATTATCCCCTCCCCCATAACGCCACAAGACTCCTAATAACTATCAACGCTCATTGCTGAATTACTCTAGGACATTTTAGGGGGGGGGGGGGGGGGTATAGCAATATGTGTAAATTGGTAAAAGAAGAGCGCCACCTTAAGACCAGGCCGTTCACTGCATAAATATAAACATCTTTGGCTCCTTTACAGCTGAATAAGAAGGCAGAAACACCATTCAGGAGCCTGGGAGAGCTGAGTGACAACCCCAAAGGGAGCAGTAATGGCAACTGAAATAATACAATACTCTAATAGTGGCAGCACAGGGATAGGAGATAGTGGCCGGTATGATGGGAATAACAACGCTATCTCTGTGACAAGATGTGTGATCTGCTGGACTGTGCTATGGAGGGGATAGTGGCTGGTTATTACCAGGGGACGGCCTGATGTGGCAGTCCTGTGTATGGACAGTCTTACACTCATTACAGGGAACGCCTCATCACTTTTATGCTGCCCGAACAAGTCACCAGGGCGGATGCAAGCGGCTTCACCCCGCCCACTGGCAATGATTGATAGATCTCTCCCTAAGGCCAAACAAAGGCTGGTGAGGCCGGGAGAAGCCGCTGGAGACATCCAGATGACTTGTGGTTCAGGCAGCATGAAAGTGATGATGGGTTTCCTATGGCACTGGCGGTGCTGCTCTTCATACAACCCTCACCCGAACCAGCAACACATACACATTGTATCGAGATCTGCACAAAATATATATAATAGCTGTGTATCCTGTATATAGGACATATATAATAGCTGTGTATCCTGTGTATAGGACATATATAATAGCTGTGTATCCTGTGTATAGGACATATATAATAGCTGTGTATCCTGTGTATAGGACATATATAATAGCTGTGTATCCTGTGTATAGGACATATATAATAGCTGTGTATCCTGTGTATAGGACATATATAATAGCTGTGTATCCTGTGTATAGGACATATATAATAGCTGTGTATCCTGTGTATAGGACATATATAATAGCTGTGTATCCTGTGTATAGGACATATATAATAGCTGTGTATCCTGTGTATAGGACATATATAATAGCTGTGTATCCTGTGTATAGGACATATATAATAGCTGTGTATCCTGTGTATAGGACATATATAATAGCTGTGTATCCTGTGTATAGGACATATATAATAGCTGTGTATCCTGTGTATAGGACATATATAATAGCTGTGTATCCTGTGTATAGGACATATATAATAGCTGTGTATCCTGTGTATAGGACATATATAATAGCTGTGTATCCTGTGTATAGGACATATATAATAGCTGTGTATCCTGTATATAGGACATATAATAGCTGTGTATCCTGTGTATAGGACATATATAATAGCTGTGTATCCTGTGTATAGGACATATATAATAGCTGTGTATCCTGTGTATAGGACATATATAATAGCTGTGTATCCTGTGTATAGGACATATATAATAGCTGTGTATCCTGTGTATAGGACATATATAATAGCTGTGTATCCTGTGTATAGGACATATATAATAGCTGTGTATCCTGTGTATAGGACATATATAATAGCTGTGTATCCTGTGTATAGGACATATATAATAGCTGTGTATCCTGTGTATAGGACATATATAATAGCTGTGTATCCTGTGTATAGGACATATATAATAGCTGTGTATAGGACATATATAATAGCTGTGTATCCTGTGTATAGGATATATATAATAGCTGTGTATCCTGTGTATAGGACATATAATAGCTGTATATACTGTGTATAGGACATATAATAGCTGTATATCCTGTGTATAGGACATATAATAGCTGTATATCCTGTGTATAGGACATATAATAGCAGTGTATCCTGTGTATAGGACATATAATAGCTGTATATCCTGTATATTAGGGTCACAGGTCACACAGCGGTTCCTCACCTGACATTGCTGGGGGCCACAGCTGACCGCGATGATCTCACTGACAATCTTCTTCTCCTTTAACCTGACGGCTTCTTCCACCGCGATTTCACAGAACGGATTCATTGAGTGTTTGACGCCATCGGTGACCACGCCGGTCTTATCGGGCTTCACCCGCACCTGATGAATACAGCGAGACAATAGCTGGTTATACAACACGGTAACAGGTAGCGCTGACCATATCACACTGTGTAATATAGAGGGAATGAGACCCCCTATAAGAGCATTAGTAAAGCTGGACCACTATTCCCTTATAACCAGGCTGTGCTTCATTTTCTTACTATCTCCCAATATCTCTGCTTGCTGTCAGACTATGAATGAAGACATCCATAGCTCTGCTCACAGCTGAGGGTTTGTTACCATTGCATCTAACCCAGATAATCCTCTGATTGTATATAGCTCCTCCTGACCTTTAGTTGCAGCTTTAGGGGCTTATCCACCTCCTGGATTTAGCTGCATTTTCCATACAGGATGTCACTTATTCCCATGTATATGAAAAATGGGCTTAAAGGGGTTGTTCACAAAAAATAAATAAATAAATTAAAAAAAAAAACTTTCAAATCATCTGGTCCCAGAAAGTGCCAGTGATTTACTTATATTAAAAAAAAATCTTCCAGTACTTATCAGCTGCTGTATGTCCTGCAGGAAGTGGCGTATTCTTTCCAGTCTGACACAGTGCTCTCTGCTGCCACCTCTGTCCATGTCAGGAACTGTCCAGAGCAGCAGCAAATCCCCATAGAAAACCTCTCCTGCTCATCAGGCTGGAAAGAATACACCACTTTCTGCAGGACATACAGCAGCTGATAAGTACTGAAAGACTTCAGATTTTTTTTTTCTTTAATAGAAGTAAATTACAAATCTATATAACTTTCTGTCACCGATTGACTTGAAAGAAATTTTATTTCGGTGAACTACCCCTTTAAAATTTACCGTGTGAACGACACGTATGAAAACAATGGGACGCGGTACGTCTTTTGGTGCACTAGTCTTTCCATGTTCATCCTGAGCCTCCTGATTCATGTAATTAATACCAGACCTGCAGTGAGGACTGACACAGAGCAGGGCAGAGGCACACTTCAGATTTGCCATTCGGGGTCTGGGTAAAGCTGGAAGACCCCTGCGGGCTCCTGTATTACACCCGTATACATCTCTCCTACACGTTGTACAATGCTGGTTGTCATTCTGCTAAATTAAAAGCCATTTCTCTAAAGGTCACTTTTTTTCTTCCTTGCTTATTAATGAATCATTTTCCAATTACGTTGCGGAGCGGCGTTGTGCGCCCTACAGCCGGCTCCTGTGTCAGCAGAATGCGATTAGAGGCCGCAGCCGCTTCCCTGCCTCCCACCTGCAGCAGAGGTTACACATTCATCCAATCTGGAGGCTGAAGAGCATCTCAAGGACGGGCGGCTGGTGTGCCTTGAACAGATGCCAGGAGGGAGCCGGTGTGCTGTCCCTCCCCGGCACTGCAGAGCCGCGCCGCACTGGACCGTTCAGACAGCAGAACACCTTTCCTATCACACTGTTCACAATCTCCTCCGATACCAGCGCTACCAGATAAGGAATATGTTAAGTCAAATCTCATTTGTGCTATGGGGAAGGAAGGAGGAGGGGGTGGGTAGGGGATACAGAAAAGAAGATAGCAGCTCCTGTAGCTATATCTGTACTGCCGGAGCTCCCCCTGATGGACATGAGGTGTAATGACATGCCAGGACACAGGAGGACCTCTGCCGTGTGTTAGAGGATTCATACATGTAAATGAATGAAGTAGGAGTCCTATTAGTATGCAGTTCACACAGATAACAGCAGGGGGCGCCCAGGCACGTGGATGAGGAAGCTTCCTGGAATATATAAAAGGTCACCTTTAATGATGCTGGAAAAGGTGGCGTCTCATTACATTACACAAAGGGAAGAAGTGACTGTAACCAGCGCCCTGGATCACCTAGGTGCCTAACATCAGATACCTACACTGGGGTCATGTGTCAGTACTACCCCCTGCCATGCTGCTGTCAGTGTAGTTAGGATGTTCACCATAGGTGGCAGCTACGGCATCCAGGTGATAGAAGGCTAATATGTGACCCTGATGTGATCGAAGAGTGACAATATATTGCCGTCTATTATAACACATTGCAATGCCAAAGTAAGGCTGGGTTCACATTACATTTTTTTTTTTACACCATTTTTGCAAAAAGCGGATGAAAAAACCTCTGCATTTATGTGCATCTGTTTTTCCATGGATATAAACTATAAAAAAAAAAAAAAAAAAATAAAAACACATCTGTTATTTATTTTTTTTTATTGTGCACAAAAAATGGGGTTTACCACGTTTTTGTGTATTTTAAAAAAATGGATGTGCTTCGCTCCTTTTTTTTTTTATAATGGAAGTCGATGGAAAAACTGATCAAAACACACGCACACGAATGCACAGGTTCCTTCATCCGTTTTTTTGCAAAAATGGTTGAAAAAAAAAAAAAAAGTAGTGTGAACCCAGCTTGGTCGTCATTTACGCCTACATCAGAGCCTACACGTGTTATATAGTGATCTGGGGCTTACATAGAGGGACTTCGGATCACTATGTTCAGGAAATCCCCATCCATGTCCAGTGACAAAAGTTTTTTGTTTTTCTTTTCCCATCTATAATTTTTTTTTTTTTTAAATAATCAAAAGTTGTATGCAATCCAGAGTATCACCACTAGAGGTCAGCAAACCTACGCCGAATCAGCCACTGATTCATTTTACATTGATAAAATCATCCGCCTTTAGTGATCGGACTGTCCGGAAAGTCAGCTCTGAGGTTCTGAGGTCCCCGGGGTCAGATCCAACGCACCTCAGTGTTATAAGTGACTTTTATTGGGACGCTACTATTTCAAGACTAAATGAATTGATGACCTTACTGAACGTAGACTCCTTCCCCATCAACTCATCATGCAGACGACAAGCCCCCATACAGCTACAGGGGTTCTTGGCTAGACGTCCCACTCAGCCAATCAGTGGCTGCAGCGGAGAAGAGCACTGATTGGCTGCGCGGGATAAGCAGACGCTGGGGACCTCCGAAGCAAGCCGGAGCAGGGAGGTGGTGATGTATGCTCCAGCCACCGGGGGGTTAACTTACATACTCGCAGCAGGATGTCAATCCCGCTGCGAGTATGTATTCTCATTGGGATGAATGGGCACTGGATCTGCAGTGAATTTTGCTGTGAAATCCGCTGCGGATCCGGTGTGTGTAAAGGAACCCTAAAACAGATTTTTTTAAAACTGATTGCAAAAACGCAGTGTGAACCCAACCTAAACAAAACTCCACGAATTGTGGAATTTACAATTTTTGGGGGGTTATTTATTTTTTGTGCAATTACAGCAAGTGAAAAATTCCAACATTTTGCTTGTGGGACGGGATGATAAAAAAACAAATAAAAAAAACCCTGCATCTTCAAGGTCCAAAAGGACTGTCACTGAAGAGTTAAAAAAATATATATATATATCTATAGACACATATAGAATAATTTAAGTGCCTGTCCCCTCTAAAGCTGCAGGGTCCTATAAAGATTTGTGTGAAGAGATAGAACTCCTCTGCCGGACCACCACATACTGTGTTACCTCGCTCCTACTATAAGGCAAGCTTAGGCTTATAGTGAACCAGGAAGCTCAGGATGAGCAATGTTATAGACTCATCCCAGAGAAAGGAATGCTGGCGTGCAGGAATCGTGGGAGAAGCGGCGGGATCATTGGCATACGCCGTAATCGTCTTCTCCCAGATAGCGGAATAATAGAATACGTGAGATTTGGAAGAAAAGAAAGAGACATTAACTAAGAAGACAGATGCAGCATGAAGAATTAAACCTGTCCCCCTCATCAGTACGCGACTCCGCATCTACACCCGCCATCAATGTCTATTGAAGCTGCCCTTTAAAGGGGTTGTTCAACCGGAAAAAAAAAATGTTCAGATCAACTGGTGCCAAAAAGTTCCAGAGATCTGTAATTTACTTCTATAAAAATTATATAATATATATATATATATATTGTGGACATGTCACTGGTAAAGTGCTCGAGGGGATGTACATCTCACCCAGGTTGATACATAGTGTGAGATGGTGAGTCCAGGAGGCATCTGTGCTCAGCAGTGTTATGCTGCTGAGCTATTATTTATTATTGCCGGGCCTGGACTTACATGGAATGGCAGGTAGGTTTTGGTAGTGGGACTTGCCATTCCCTCCCCCTCGATCCAGTGTGGGTTTTGGGATCAGGTGAGCTCTGATCCCAATCAGCCTGAGAAGGCAAAAGGTGGGCTCAGTATACAGGTCCTGGCTCTCAGTCAGGAGTGAACAGCCTGCAGGCTGGGTTTGCTGCGAGCAAAGGATACTGTCGCTGCTGGGGGGCTTACTCAGCGACTCTGCTTACCAAGTGCCAGATAGGTGACCGGTTGTTAGTAAGTGCCCGGACGGGCAGGACCTTTTGTTTTGTTTGTTCTGAAAAGCACGGTATTGCTATTTTTCTGTTATGGACTGTTTATGACACAAATAAACACCAAGCTGTTTTTTATAAGTCCAAGTTTGCTGACTGAACTGTGTCCAAACACACCATCCCCCGGGAAGATCCCTACAATTGGTGCTGCGGAGCGGGCAAAACGGTTGCTAGGGGCAACGGTGTGCATCAACTTGGCTACAGCTGCTTATGTCCTGGGTGAAGGCTGCGGCTTCACTCCAAAAACAGACAAGCAACATGGAGGAGATGATGAAGCAGTTAATGCAAGTGAGTCTGCAACAGCAACAAGCTCTGACAGACGCTAACCTGCGCCATGAGCAGGCTCTGACAGCCGCTAACCTGCGCCACGAGCAGGCTAATCGGCAGCAACAACAGGCTCTGACAGATGCGAATATGCGCCACGAACAAGCGATGGCCCAACAACAGAGACTTATTGAGCACCTGATAGCAAAGCAAGAGGCGTCTGCAGGTGCTAATCCCCAGCTGGTGGCAGCAGCCGCGCCAGAGACTTTGTCTGTGAGAAGAGCCGTGCAGCGTGCGCTGCAAAAGATGACTGCTGATGACGATGTTGAGGCCTACTTAACTGTCTTTGAGCGTGTGGCTGAGCGAGAAAGGTTGCCATCCACTGAGTGGGCAGAGGTCATTGCTCCCTATTTAACAGGCGAACCTCAAAAGGCCTATTATGACCTCAGTGAGCAAGAGGTCAAAGACTATCCTCGGCTAAAAGCAGAGATACTCGCCCGACTAGGAGTTACTGCTGCTGTCCGTGCCCGGAGGGTCCGCAACTGGAGCTACAGTCTGGACAAGTCAGCGAGGTCCCAGATGTATGACCTGATTCATCTGGCAAGAAAGTGGTTGGAGCCAGATACCTCTACTCCTGCCCAGATCCTAGAGAGGGTCGTGATGGATCGCTACCTCCGTGCACTTCCTGCTGATCTGCAACGCTTGGTGGGACAAGGCGACCCTAGGAGTGCCGACGAACTCGTCAGCCTTGTGGAGAGGTTCCAGGCGACCGAGGACTACCTCCGTGATGTTCCTACAGCACCGTCACCTCCCCGGAGTGCCAGATCTGTGCCGTCAGCTGGTAAGAGACTTCCATCTATTGGGGGAGTGTGGAGGGGTGCTGATAGAGGGAAGAGCGCTCAGGAGGTGTCTCAGGGGCAAAAGACTGGTGGTGGTCCCCGGTGGCTAAGTGGCCCTAAAAAGGACTCCCTGCCAAGGAGACCAGGCCCTATCCAGTGCTGGAGATGCCATGAGACGGGACATATGTCTGCCCATTGCCCTCTTACCACTGAGCCCATGGAGTGTGACGCTAGCCGGCGTCAGTCGCTATTTGCGGAGCCGTCTTTTGTTGCAGTCACTGGACTAGAGACTGAACCACAAGTCTGCAACATTACTGTAAATGACTTCCCTGTTAAGGCGTTGCTGGACTCAGGAAGCCTTGTCACCCTGGTGCATGCCAGCCTGGTGGCTGGGGACTTTGTGCCAAAAAGACATATGAGTGTGGTGTGCATACATGGTGATACAAAGGTTTACCCTATAATACTGGCTAATGTCGGGACTGAACTAGGCGCTGTACAGTATGAAGTGGGTGTGGTTAAAAACCTTATGCATAATGTGATATTGGGGCGTGATTTTCCATTGTTCTGGGCTCTATGGGGAAAACAACAATCCCCTGAAAGGAGTGAGGAGACCCCTAAGTCTATTGCATTACCCACGGTAACTGATAAAAATGTACAGGATGAAAATGATGCTTTTCCTTTGCAGGTCCTGGCTGGTGAGGAAGAGGCTCCTCCCACTGCGCAGAATGTTCCAGACTTAGAGGTGTCTAGGGATAATTTTGGTACTGCACAATTACAGGACCCCACTCTCAAAAATGCGAGAGAGCAGGTCACTGTTATGAATGGGGTACCTCAGGAACCAGAAGCTGAGAAAAAGTTTCCACATTTTTCTATGACAAATGATCTCTACTACAGAGTCACTAAAATTAATGATGAGGTGGTGGAACAGCTTCTGGTGCCTAAGTCGTACCGGCGTCAGGTACTCGACATGGCTCATAATCATGTCCTTGGGGGCCACTTGGGGACAGATAAAACACAGGAGAGAGTCCTCCAGAGGTTTTATTGGCCTGCGATTTATGCTGACATAAAAAAATACTGTGAGTCGTGCCCCACATGTCAGCTTAGCGCTCCAGTGTCGCATTTTCGCAGTCCTTTGGTCCCACTCCCCATCATAGAGGTACCTTTTGACCGGATCGCAATGGACTTGGTGGGTCCCATTGTAAAGTCGGCTAGGGGACACCAGTACATTCTAGTTGTGTTGGACTACGCGACCCGCTATCCTGAGGCTGTACCCCTAAGAAACACTGCCTCTAAAACCATTGCACGGGAATTGTTTTATATGTTTTCCAGGGTGGGGATCCCCAAGGAAATCTTGACCGACCAAGGTACCCCATTTGTGTCAAAGGTAATGAAAGAGCTATGCAAACTGTTTAAAATCTCACACCTACGTACCTCTGTATATCACCCACAGACAGACGGGTTAGTGGAGAGGTTTAATAAAACCCTGAAACATATGTTAAAAAAAGTGGTGGAAAAGGATGGTCGTGATTGGGATCACTTACTACCTTATCTGATGTTTTCTATTAGGGAAGTACCCCAAGCGTCCACAGGGTTCTCTCCCTTCGAATTAGTCTATGGTCGTCACCCTAGGGGTTTGTTGGATATAGCGAAAGAGACATGGGAAAGTGAGTCCACCCCATACAAGAGTGTTATAGAGCATGTAGCACAAATGCAGGACCGTATAGCCACTGTAATGCCCCTAGTAAGGGAACACCTCCAGAGGGCGCAAGAGGGCCAAAGCAGAATTTACAATCGTTCTGCAAGAATCAGGACATTTAGCCCAGGTGACCGGGTACTCATACTTGTTCCCACGGTAGAAAGCAAATTCTTAGCAAAGTGGCAGGGTCCCTATGAAATTGTAGAGAAGATCAGTGAGGTCAACTACAGGGTACACCAACCAGGTAGAAGGAAGCCTTTTCAAGTTTATCACATAAACTTGATCAAGCCCTGGAAAGACAGGGAATCCTTGGTGGCGACAAATCCTGTTGGTCATCTGTCACCACCAATCCCTCTGGTCAGGATTGGTGACACCCTATCGGTGTCCCAGAAGCAGGAAGCTAAGGAGTTCCTGCAGAAAAATAAAAACAAGTTTTCTGACCTACCAGGGCGTACGCATCTCATTAGTCACCATATTGAAACTGAGCCTAGAAGCAGAGTAAACCTTAAGCCCTATAGGATACCAGAAGCCCGGAGGGAGGCGGTATCATCCGAGGTAAAACGTATGCTTGACCTAGGAGTCATTGAGGTGTCCCAGAGCGAGTGGTCCAGCCCGATTGTGTTAATCCCAAAGCCCAATGGAACTTGGAGGTTCTGTAATGACTTTAGAAAGTTAAATGAGATCTCCAAGTTCGATGCCTACCCCATGCCCAGGGTAGATGAGTTGATAGAAAGGATGGGTAATGCCAGGTACATAACTACCCTTGATCTTACTAAGGGCTACTGGCAGATCCCCCTCACTCCTGAGGCTAGAGAGAAGACTGCGTTCTCCACCCCTGATGGGCTCTTCCAATATGTAGTGATGCCATTCGGGTTACATGGAGCCCCTGCCACTTTTCAGAGGTTGATGGACTTGATTCTGCGACCACATCGGGATTACTCTGCTGCCTACCTCGATGATGTGGTCATTTTTAGCCCGGATTGGGAAAGTCACCTCTGTAAGGTCCAGGCGGTGTTAGATGCCATAAGTGATGCGGGGTTAACCATCAATGCAGAGAAGTGTGCACTAGCCTTAGAGGAGGCCAAATACTTGGGCTACATTATTGGGAGGGGGTTAGTGAAACCACAACTAAATAAAATCGAGGCAATACAGAATTGGCCTCAACCCCTCACAAAGAAACAGGTCAGAGCTTTCCTGGGTATTACGGGCTATTACCGTAGGTTTGTGCCAAATTTTGCCTCAGTTGCAGCCCCACTAACTGACCTGACAAAGGGTGCGAAGTCCGCAATGGTGACATGGACTCCAGAGGCCGAGAAGGCTTTTCAAAGCCTCAAGTCTGCCCTGTGCCAACAGCCTGTGCTAGTTACCCCTGACTTTAGGCGAGAGTTTCTAGTACAGACAGATGCCTCTAACACAGGGTTAGGTGCCGTCCTCTCACAGGTCGTGAATGGCGAGGAGCACCCGGTGATGTACTTAAGTAGGAAGCTATCCCCGGCCGAGAAAAACTATGCCATAGTTGAGCGAGAATGTCTGGCAGTGAAGTGGGCCCTAGAATCCCTGAGGTACTACTTACTAGGCAGGAGGTTTAAGTTAGTGACAGACCATGCCCCCCTAACATGGATGAAAATAAACAAGGAGAAGAATGCAAGGGTGACTAGGTGGTTTCTGTCCCTACAAAACTTTAATTTCACTGTGGAACACCGGCCAGGGAAATTACAGGCAAATGCTGACGCCCTATCAAGGGTACACTGCCTGTGGGGACAATACGCTCAGCCCTCCGGTCTGAAGAAGAGGGGGGGGATATGTGGACATGTCACTGGTAAAGTGCTCGAGGGGATGTACATCTCACCCAGGTTGATACATAGTGTGAGATGGTGAGTCCAGGAGGCATCTGTGCTCAGCAGTGTTATGCTGCTGAGCTATTATTTATTATTGCCGGGCCTGGACTTACATGGAATGGCAGGTAGGTTTTGGTAGTGGGACTTGCCATTCCCTCCCCCTCGATCCAGTGTGGGTTTTGGGATCAGGTGAGCTCTGATCCCAATCAGCCTGAGAAGGCAAAAGGTGTGCTCAGTGTACAGGTCCTGGCTCTCAGTCAGGAGTGAACAGCCTGCAGGCTGGGTTTGCTGCGAGCAAAGGATACTGTCGCTGCTGGGGGGCTTACTCAGCGACTCTGCTTACCAAGTGCCAGATAGGTGACCGGTTGTTAGTAAGTGCCCGGACGGGCAGGACCTTTTGTTTTGTTTGTTCTGAAAAGCACGGTATTGCTATTTTTCTGTTATGGACTGTTTATGACACAAATAAACACCAAGCTGTTTTTTATAAGTCCAAGTTTGCTGACTGAACTGTGTCCAAACACACCATCCCCCGGGAAGATCCCTACAATATATATATATATATATATATATATATATATATATATATATATAGAGAGAGAGAGAGAGAGAGAGAGAGAGAGAGAGAGAGAGAGAGAGAGAGAGAGAGAGAGAGAGAGAGAGAGAGAGAGAGAGAGAGAGAGAGAGAGAGAGAGAGAGAGAGAGAGAGAGAGAGAGAGAGAGAGAGAGAGAGAGAGAGAGATCGAGATCTTGAGTCTTCCAGTACTTATCAACTGCTGTATGCCCTGAAGGAAGTGGCATATTCTTTCCAGTCTGACACAGTGCTCTCTGCTGCCATCTCTGTCCAGAGCAGCAGCAAATCCCCATAGAAAACCTCTCTTGCTCTCTGGAAAGAATACACCACTTCCTGCAAAACATACAGCCGCTGATAAGTACTGGAAGACATGAGATTTTTTTTTAATAAACTACAAATCTCTGGCACCAGTTGAAATTTTTTGGGGGAACTATTCCTTTAAGACCCCCCCTCCCCACCACACACAAAGGGCTGGAGGAATCTGCTCATCATTAGACATATCTCCTGCCCAGACGGTGAAGGTGTCTTCGCGGATAAGTGAGGAAATCTGTTTATACTTCTATTTTCCGCCTCCTCCTCCTCCTCCTCAAGAAACAAAAAAGAAAAGCGGATAAGTGAAGGACCGAGGAAGCGATGAGCGAGCGGCGTCTGCGCCATCTCCATACAGACCATCTGCGGCGGCTGCAGCTTCTTCATCATCATCAGAGGACGACACTTCATCTGGAGGAAGATGAGAAGCGGCAGATAATCCGCCACCGCTCATGTCTCCTCATTAGTCCCTCAAGTCACCAGTGAAAGGACGCTGCGCCAGTCCCATCCACCTCTATATAAGCTAGTGTCCTCTGTTATCAGCCACTCAGAGAGAGGGTACACCACCTATCTTATAATGCTATCGTAATGGGGGTCCCCTAACTCCGGGGCCAGAGGGCAGGGGTTGGTGGGTACCTTAGAGGGTGCTTTCTATCCTACGTCCATTCATCACGGCTAACATCCCAGTGTCCGGGCTGGCCTCCCCAGACTGGAAAGCAAAGTTGCAGGAGGGTGCAAACGTGACAGCCACACACCCTCCGAACCTCACAGTGTCACTACTGATATGTCACTCTGGGTGCTCAGACCCCACCAATCACTAGATAGAGCAGGGAGAAGCACTGGACTGAGCACTTCTCTCCCAGACTCATTGCAGGTTCTATGGTAAGTCTATGGAGCCTGTCTACTACAAGAGATAAAGCAGTAAGCGGGGAGTGAAGCGCCCAGCCGTACGATTCTCCTGGCTCTATCTAGTGCTAAACAATTCTGTCTATATGTGGCCCCTCCCACCCACCACCAGCTCCTCCCCAGCTGTATCTACTAATAAGAACAGATACTACACAGTATGTGATTTTAAAGGGGTGGTTCACCAATAAAAAAAAAATATTTCAAACCAAAAACTGCCAGTGATTTGTAATTTACTTCTATTAATAACCTCCAGTCTTCCAGAACTTATCAGCTGCTGTATGTCCTACAGGAGGCAGTGTTTAACAACAAAAAAAACAACAACTTTCAAATCAACTGGTCCCAGAAAGTGCCAGAGATTTACTTTAAAAATCTTTAAATTAAAAAAAAAAAAAATCTCCAGTCTTCCAGTACTTATTAGCTGCTGTATGTCCTGCATGAAGGGGTGTATTCTCTCCAGTCTGACACAGTGCTCTCTGCTGCCACTCCTGTCCATGTCAGGAACTGTCCAGAGCAGGAGAGGGTTTTAATGGGAATTTGCTGCTGCTCTGGACAGTTCCTGACATGGACAGAGGTGGCAGCAGAGAGCACTGGAGACTGTCAGACTGGAGAGAATACACCCCTTCATGCAGGACATACAGCAGCTGATAAGTACTGGAAGACTGGAGATTTTTTTTTTTTATAGAAGTAAATTAAAAATCTCTGGATTCAGTTGATTTGAAAGAAAGATTTTTGGTTACCAACCCATTTAAAGGACTGAGAAGTGAGGGGATTGTGCACTGCTGCGGCACGCTGCCTCCCAGAAGTGTTGTCCTAGGGGCTGAAGCTTCTCCAGAACTTCCTCTGGATATAGGGCCCCCTTCTCTGGGATTGGTCTAGAAGCAAGGTTCATCCTGAGCTCTCTGGTTCATGACTAGAGGATTTACAGGTGACAATCTGACACCAGGGGGCGCATTATCTCACACACTGTAACTACTAATAAAACACTGCTGTGTCCTGATCTGGAGCCATAACACACAGCACACTCCAGCACCGGCTCCAGGCACACACTCCAGGCACCGGCTCACAATGTGACCACACTCACCATAGAGAGGCACACACTCCAGGAACCGGTCACCATAGAGAAGCACACACTCCAGGAACCGGTCACCATAGAGAAGCACACACTCCAGGAACCGGTCACCATAGAGAAGCACACACTCCAGGCACCTGTCACCATGGAGAGGCACACACTCCAGGCACCGGCTCACGATGTGACCACACTCACCATAGAGAAGCACACACTCCAGGCACCGGTCACCATGGAGAAGCACACACTCCAGGCACCGGTCACCATAGAGAAGCACACACTCCAGGCACCTGTCACCATAGAGAGGCACACACTCCAGGCACAGACTCACCATGGAGAAGCACACACTCCAGGCACAGACTCACCATGGAGAAGCACACACTCCAGGCACAGACTCACCATGGAGAAGCACACACTCCAGGCACCTGTCACCATAGAGAAGCACACACTCCAGGCACCGGTCACCATAGAGAAGCACACACTCCAGGAACCGGTCACCATAGAGAGGCACACACTCCAGGCACAGGTCACCATAGAGAGGCACACACTCCAGGCACAGGTCACCATGGAGAAGCACACACTCCAGGCACAGAGTCACCATGGAGAAGCACACACTCCAG
The DNA here is from genome assembly GCF_027789765.1 of Dendropsophus ebraccatus. Classification (NCBI taxonomy): domain Eukaryota; kingdom Metazoa; phylum Chordata; class Amphibia; order Anura; family Hylidae; genus Dendropsophus; species Dendropsophus ebraccatus. The sequence goes on along the minus strand of NC_091465.1, from coordinate 79,836,098 downwards.
GCACAGAGTCACCATGGAGAAGCACACACTCCAGGCACAGAGTCACCATGGAGAAGCACACACTCCAGGCACCGGTCACCATAGAGAAGCACACACTCCAGGCACCGGTCACCATGGAGAAGCACACACTCCAGGAACCGGTCACCATAGAGAGGCACACACTCCAGGCACCGGTCACCATGGAGAAGCACACACTCCAGGCACCGGTCACCATGGAGAAGCACACACTCCAGGCACCGGTCACCATGGAGAAGCACACACTCCAGGCACCGGTCACCATGGAGAAGCACACACTCCAGGCACCTGTCACCATGGAGAAGCACACACTCCAGGCACCTGTCACCATGGAGAAGCACACACTCCAGGCACCTGTCACCATGGAGAAGCACACACTCCAGGCACCGGTCACCATGGAGAAGCACACACTCCAGGCACCGGTCACCATGGAGAAGCACACACTCCAGGCACCGGTCACCATGTCCCCCTTCTTCTCTGCCTACAATTCTCCCCTCCCTCTAATAGGAAGAAAAGCTGCACAGACGCTGTAGGGGATGAGGGGGGGTTAAGGACTATAGAGGAGCACCAGCCAAAGCCTGAGGGTGACAGGTGACTATAGTGACCCCCAATATCCCCCTCGGGACTGGAATGCTGAGATAGGAGGGGCTGTATGTTGGGGTCCACACAGTGTACAGCTGCTGTAGCATCCATCATCCATCACCCAGCTTATAGCAGCTCTAACCGTTTAGGACTCTTCCCCTTCGGGCAGCCATGTAGTGTCAGGAGCCCAGCAAACAGCTCCCCATATCTCAGCTTCTGGGACTCCTGCAAACTGTAAGGTATGCTGACAACCAGACACAGCTCCTCCCTCTCCTGACAACCAGACACAGCTCCTCCCTCTCCTGACAACCAGACACAGCTCCTCCCTCTCCTGACAACCAGACACAGCTCCTCCCTCTCCTGACAACCAGACACAGCTCCTCCCTCTCCTGACAACCAGACACAGCTCCTCCCTCTCCTGACAACCAGATACAGCTCCTCCTCCTCCTGACAACCAGACACACCTCCTCTTCCTTCTGACAACCAGACACAGGCCCTCCTCCTCCCCTTCCTGACAGCCAGACACAGCTCCTCCCTCTCCTGACAACCAGACACAGCTCCTCCCTCTCCTGACAGCCAGACACAGCTCCTCCCTCTCCTGACAACCAGACACAGCTCCTCCCTCTCCTGACAGCCAGACACAGCTCCTCCCTCTCCTGACAGCCAGACACAGCTCCTCCCTCTCCTGACAGCCAGACACAGCTCCTCCCTCTCCTGACAGCCAGACACAGCTCCTCCCTCTCCTGACAACCAGACACAGCTCCTCCCTCTCCTGACAACCAGACACAACTCCCCCTCCTCCCTCCCCCTCCTGACAACCACACACAGCTCCTCCTTCTCCTGACAACTAGGCACAACTCCTTCTCCTCCTGACAACCAGGCACAGCTCCCCCCTCTCCCCGAGCTCCGGCCGCCTCACCTTCACTGCATAGTCTATGACCCGCTTGACACCGACCAGGGCCCGCAGCGCCATCTTTTCTGCCGACTAAAAGAAGCGTGTGCGCCGCCAACCAATCAAGTCCTCCATATCCACAAGAGCCAATCAGCAAGTCACCCACCGCAGCCAATCAGCGAGTTCAACTTCTACAACAAGCCACGTGCTCTCTCTGTACCGTCCAATCACGGAAGCGACTTCTTTGGTGACGTATATTAGAGGTCGAAGCGGACTGCTGCGGGCGGCCATGTTTGATTTGGGCAGTGGGAAGTTACTCTTTTATGTGGGAAGAGGGAATTTGTGAAAGTCTACTAATAAAATCTATGAAAGTAACCAATCAGATTCTATTTACAATTTTCATTGGGCTTAAATGAAAGTATTTACCTGAATGGTTGCTAATACACTAGTTTGAATAAACTATTCCATATACTTTGTGCATAGACGTCAGATTGGATGCAGAAGTGATGGTAAAATAAGATTTAACCCTTTGTAGTTATACAAATCACATTTTACAAATAAAACTATAAATGGACGCCATTGCATAGTATGGCCACTAGATGTCGCTGTAATACACACATATGCTTCCCTCCCATAGGCTCTGCCTCTAAATGTCCTGTCATTGAGAACATACTGTAATGAAGACAAGAAAGAGGAGGTATAGCCTGGAACAAGTTTTCATTCACTGAGAGCAAACAGAGATCTTAAAAATAGTAAGTAATGGAATAGACTAAAAAGTTGCAAAATGTCTTTTTTTTTACATTGATTAAAGGGCTACTCCGATCCCAAGAAGTTATCCGCTATTCACAGGATGGTCTGAAAGAAAAGGGGGCGTGTCCTAGTGTGGTATAGCCAAAGTTATGTAAGCGCCTTCTAGATGAGAAAGCAAAACACTCAGCTGGTGCTAGGAGGTACAACACTATGGCACGCTTTATGGCCAAGGCACCACAGTCCATGGAGGATCACCACCTGAGACTTCCGAGGCAGAGAAGCAGAGTTACCCCGGACCAGGTGAGGAAGTGCAGAAAGGATTCCCCCAGCTCAGCGAGATCACACATCCATCCATTCCTCAGGCACCAAGGAAGGCTCAGGAGTGAGAAAGGCTCGGTTTTATCTTCGAACCGAAACGCGTTTCTTTTATTATAATATATCTGTTGTATATATACCGCCAGTGTGGTTCGACCTATGTAAATTCTATATGTTCTACCTGCGCTCAACCTCGCATTTCTTATGCTGGTCTAAGTTACCTCTGCCTCTTTATTCACAGAATTAAAGGGGTTATCCAGCGCTACAAAACATGGCCACTTTCTTTCAGGGACAACACGTTTCTTGTCTCCAGTTCAGGTGCAGTTTGCAATTAAGCTCCATTCACTTCAATGGAACTTAGCAGCAAAACCCGGCTCAAGCTGGAGACAAGAGTGGGGCTGTCTCTGGAAGAAAGTGGCCATGTTTTTGTAGCGCTGGAGAACCCCTTTAAGGATAGCTAGCTGATTGGTGGGCAGTGGCCTAGCTAGGATTCATGGGGCCCATAACAAGAAACTGGGTCCTGGACTGGATTCAGGACCCTATGAATCCAGTCCAGGTTCCTCCCACCAATGCATATACTCACATGACCCAAAGGTGGATGGTGCAAGGCAGCGTCTCTGTGGGGGTGTGGGGGGAAGAGGGGGCTGGAGGAGCCAGGTGCAGGCAGCGGATGCCACTGTAGGCAGTGCTTGTCTAAGCTTTCTGCTGTCACTGTCAGGCAGGCAGGAAGGCAGCCGACGGGAGGGCAGGAGGTACATGCAGTGGATGGCACTAGTGGGCAGTGCCTACTCCAGCTGTCACTGTCCAGTGAGGGTGTACTGATGGGAGGGCAGGAGGCGCAGACGACGGCCACTACTGGCAGTGCCTGTGGACCCACTGTCACTCTGGGGGAGGAAGGTGCTGTTGGTGAGTGAGCCAACTGCTAGTACCATGGAGACAGACCACGTGTCTTGCCTATGGGGGCCCGGGCACCATAGCAGTCACGTGGCCTGCCTCCATGCTAGCTACGTCACTGTTGGTCCAACTCCTGGGAGCCATTCTCTATGTTCAGTGCTGGACACTACTCAGCGGCCCCGTAGAGAATGAATGGAGCAGATGAGCAGGTGCTCTGTTCAATCGGGGGGAGCATGTTGCCTGTGTTCACTTAGGGTCCCAGTGGTCAGACCCCTCCAGATCAGCTTGTTATCCCCTATCGTATGCATAAGGTGTTGCTTCTTGAGATAAGAATGCCCCTTTAATCTTAATAACTGAAAAATCAGGACCAATCCTTTCCCAATATCCTGTAGGAGGCCTATGGTCCTCATGGGATTCTCTAGCTCAAGACTCCCTCATGGGCCCGAGCAATGATCTCCCGCAAAGCTGCTTAACAAAATCAGTGCTATGTACTCTATAACATGGCTGTCCTTTTCAGTGTCCTCCATGTAACACTAAATTTCCCCTATAGAGGTACATAGCTTCCCCTGTGACACCAGCCTACGGCAGCCTAGAGAGGCTGGACCTGTACGGTCCCATGATAGGGTGTCCAGGTGGGATTTCCTGCCCAGCTTTTTCCCTCAAATATTCGGGTCACATGATGTAACTGTGATGGGTGACCAGAAGTGGCAGCCCTAGTCTCCAGTATTGGCTGCTCGGCTTGTGTAAGATCCCCTGTGTCTCCTACATCAACCTCCCCTCCCCCCCCCACACATCACCAATAACTAATAATGACTCAGACACCATTGATTGCATTATTTTTTATTGACCACAGGATTTCATGGAGATCTACTCAGTAAGTAAGCCGATCAGGTTCTCTCCTCGCCCTTAGAGGGTAACGACTTCCATGTCTTCTAGGAGTTGCCGAGTTCCTGAGTTGCATTCTTGGCATCCTAGCTGGTCTGCCTTCCCAGTCATCTGCCTCATCGTGTGGCGGAGTCCTCATCCTACGACGTGGAGAAACCCTCATAATTGGAATCTCCCGTTGTGGAGAAACCACCGTAGAAGGAATCTCATGTTGTAGAGGAGCCCTCACATCATTGGTGGTGGCCGTGGAGCTCGGACGAGAAGTCTTTGGTGTTGCTCGTGGTTGAGGCTTTACAGGAACAACTGGGATCTCCTTCCTGGGTATTGTTCCTAGTTCCACTTCCTTCTTGATTTTTATTTCTTGAGGAACTTTCACTTGTGGCATCAAACTGTTGGTGGTGCCCATTGAAGTGGAAGGTGGAACCTTTTCATGGAGCCGCGAGACGTTCATGGTGACCGCCACTGAGGCTGAGCGATTGATGTGTGGGACATTCATAGTTGGTCCTGGGGATGGAGAAGCTCTTTGTGAAGCACTTTCAAGTGACTTTGGAGCATTGTTGGTGGCCCTTGAGGTTGGATGTGCCATCTTCGGAAGCTTTTCTGACACCACTGGGGCACTGGTAGTAGCCACTGGGGTAAGAGGAGCGGTGAGTAGCACATATGCCGGCAGCACTGGAGGACTGGTAGGCAATGAGGTGAGAGGAGCAGTGAGTGGCACATTTGCCGGCAGCACTGGGACACTAGTTGTGGCCCCTGGGGTGGGAGGAGCGGTGTGTGGCACATTTGCTGGCACTACTGGGACACTAGTTGTGGCCCCTAGGGTGGAGGGACCGGTGAGTGGCACATTTTCCGGCAGCATTGGGGCACCGGTGGTGACCTCTGAACCTGGAGATACCTCTAATGTTGGTTGAGCCGCATCATTTTCAGGGTTGTCCTTCTTTCCAAAAATGTGTCTGAAATTGAAGCCAAAGAGAACAATTACTTATGTGAATGAGGCCCCAGCATCATGGCGCAGGGAACATATACCACTCCAAAACACTGAGCCAAATCCGGTGCTGCCACCTACAGGCAAAACTATAGGAAAACCATATGTATAACCTCACCGAAACATGTTTCCTCTGCCTGGGATATAACCGATCCTGCGCTGGTTTGGTGGTCGGTAACGTTCCTCCTCTGTGGTCGGGCCTGCGCTGGATCGGCGTCTGTCCTCTTCTGGCAATGTGAAGTGCAGGGTGATCTGTTCTTAGTTCTTTAGTGCCAAATGTGTGATGTCATCATGCTTTCTTTTGTGATGTCATCACCCTCCATACTGCCCAGCTTTGCATACAATATACCTGTTAATAACTGGAACCTACCACTCTGCACAATGGGGGGGTTACTATCCCTGGCGATCTGCCATACAATGGTACAACCTAACCCTATTGCTATAGAAACTGATTTCAATGTTTTTTTCCTTAAAAGGCCGTTCCTCTTATGGTGATGTCATGCAGATCACATGACCTTGGTCATCGCCATTTATAATGTGAGGGGATAAAAACCCCCATCAACCAATGGTGGTGACCTTTATATTGGGCCTCAGTAAAAATGTCTTTGTTGCCCATAGCAACCAATCAGAGCGCAGCTTTCATTTTCTCACAGCATTTTAAGAAGTGAAAGCTGAGCTGTGATTGGTTGCTAGGGGAAACAAAGACATGGTTACTGGTAGACCTGTCACGCATCGGGATCCCGCAATCCGATCGTGGGGTCACAATGTGTGGCGGGGCAGCCGGAGGCCTAATCATGTCTGCCAGCTACAGAAGCCTCTGAGGTCAATCCACAGGCCGGGTCCCACAGACTCAGTTTAGCCGCCATTTTATTGGACAGACTTCATTTTGGCCCCAAAAAAAGACATTTGTGTGAACACAGACTAAAACTGACATTATAATATATATATATATATATATATATATATATATATATATATATATATATATATCAGGAGCAGAGTGGTGGTCGGTTACCTAGACAACGAGCTGTCAACAATGGGAGGGAAAAAGCAGCATATCAGGACAAGGAGACAAGTTTACTGAATAAATCTATAAGTTTATTGAGATGGGAATATCCCTTTAATTGGATTATAAAGCATCAATGAGGAATAAATGAGAAATACAGAAGATGTTTGTCCATCAATGTGCCCGGGCCCCAAGAGATGGATGGACAGTACAATACAGCAATACAGGATTTTAGGTGAATAATGTCCAGACAGGAGAAAACGACTATATATATATATATATATATATATATATATATATACATACACACACAGTGGTTCCTAACTCATATGAGTGCTGGCTCCCAGACCAGATTGTGAGGGCCTCAGCTCCTGACATAGGGGGCGCTGTATATGACCTAACATCGGAGATGGTAGTCCAGGTGTCCTTATATCCTTGTATTTCCTGGACTGTTTTCACTATAAGGGCCCGTTCACACATAGCAAAAGTGGCAGAATTTACATAATTTTTCAGTCATTTTAGAGGGGCACTCCGTTGGAAAAAAATTTTTTTAGATCAATTGGTATCAGAAAGGTATTGAGATTTGTAATTAACTTCTATTTAAAAATCTCAGGCCTTCTGTACTTATCAACTGCTGTATGTCCTGCAGGAAGGGGTGTGTTCCTTCCAGTCTAACATAGTGCTCTCTGCTGCCACCTCTGTCCATGTCAGGAACTGTTCAGAGTAGTAGCAAGTCCCCATAGGAAACCTTTTCTGCTCTGGACAGTTCCTGACATGGACAGAGGTGGCAGCAGAGAGCACTGTGTCAGACTGGGAAGAATACACTACTTCCTGCAGGACATACAGCAGCTGAGAAGTACTGAAAGAGTGGAGATTTTTAAATAGAAGTAAATTACAAATCTATATAACTTTCTGACATTAGATGATTTTAAAGCAACCTTTTTTCCTCTGGAGTTCCCCTTTAAGGGCACTTAATGTGTATAAAGTGTTTTGAAAGATGTAGATGCATAAAGTGTTTCAAAAACAGTACCAAAAAAAAAAAAATTCTTTCTAGAAGTGAAATGGGCAAAAACAAGACCCGTGCACTTACAGTTAGTAGAATTATGGCTGTAAGATGAAACTACATGTGTGCCGGGTGTTTTCCCATTGAACTGCACACATTTTTATTCATAAAATCAAGATTTTGTGGCTTAAAATTTTTTTTAAAAAAGTGTGAGCATAACTAAAGACCTATTGTGCATGAAGTGCTTGTAAAACATCCACAAAAACAACAGAAAAACTCCTAAGACCAAAAATATAAGGACGTGCATACACAGAAGATAGCCTTCCGTCTAACCTTAAAGGGGCCTCCCTCTCCTCACAGAAGAACTCTGGGGGTTAGAGAGGCCAGAACCCTTGGATTCCTCTTTCCTTGGATCCTTTATAAAACATCCATTATCGGCTTTTTCTCTGATGTAAAGTGCCTAAGTGTGAACACGGGTACCGTATAGAAGACTATATGGGCACTGTCACTTTAAGACGGCCATAGAATCTTTGGTGTTTCAAGATCTGCTGACTAGAACATTGTGAGTCTCTGGTATTACTGCAGATGGTGGATGAATCTGATGATGATGATGATGATATAAATGAGGAGGAGGATGGTGAAGAGGAGGAAGATACTGTTGATTACACCGACTCATATCCGGGTAATGGCGATGATCGATGAGCGAGAAAGTGACATATTCCTGGAGAGGCAACAACATGAGATGTAACATGGTATATGTTGGAGCTATCCCTATATAATAGGGGCCTGGTGCTGTGAGTGACACCAACCAGGCACTACAGCAGCAGAAGAGTGAGTTCAGCTCTGGAGTATAAGGCTATGTTCACACTACATATTTTTTAGTAAAACTGCGGCTGTTGTTGCACAGTGCAACAACGGCCGTGATTATTAAGAAAAAATATGTTACCTTGCTGTCTATGGGATCCCAGCCGAAGCGTATACACATAGTATACGCTTCAGCCGGGATCCCTAGCAGCGCTGCAAACAACTGACAGTGACAGCGCGCACATCAGAACTCTGCTGCCCGAAAGATCATCCGGCCACTACTGCAGTACCGGCCGCTCCGTGACCCGGCCAGATCACGGAACGGCTGATCTCTTACTATGTATTAACATGGCCTGATACAGGATGTAACTCAGGATCAGTTCAGGATCAGTAATGTAATGTATGTACACAGTGACCCCACCAGCAGAATAGTGAGTGCTGCTCTGGAGTATAATACAGGATGTAACTCAGGATCAGTAATGTATTGTATGTACACAGTGACCTCACCAGCAGAATAGTGAGTGCAGCTCTGGAGTATAATACAGGATGTAACTCAGGATCAGTACAGGATCAGTAATGTATGTACACAGTGACCCCACCAGCAGAATAGTGAGTACAGTTCTGGAGTATAATACAGGATGTAACTCAGGATCAGTAATGTAATGTATGTACACAGTGATCCCACCAGCAGAATAGTGAGTGAAGCTCTGGAGTATAATACAGGATGTAACTCAGGATCAGTACAGGATCAGTAATGTAATGTACTGTATGTACACAGTGACCCCACCAGCAGAATAGTGAGTGCAGCACTGGAGCTCCTTATAATGTCAGATAGGGGCAAAGCTGTGAGGGACAACGGACCAACCTGATATGATGAGAAGTACATTGCTGGTCCAGCACAGGTAGAAGGACCAGTCGTAATTGAAAGAGCTGTTGAGAACCAAATTTGATGTCTCAGACGTGTAGATGGACATCCCGATGAGAAGGAACATAGCTGCAAAACATACGACAAACAAATGTACCGTCATTATATCCGATGTTTTGTTAAAAGGTGAATGCAAGACTAGTCATCCGCCTCTCTTTTCTGTCACTGTTTGTCTCATGTCACCAGGTGGCGCTGTAGTTCAGTAATACAGCGCCACCTAGTGTTCAAACATATATCAGGCCTTACCTGAAGAAAATTAAATACAAATACAGGTGTATGTGTAAAAGAGTGCTGTGCTTACCTGCTAACCCTTCCAGGACTGCAGACGCCAGGCAGGCAGTGACTCTTCCTATGTGAAACTTCATAAATGTAAGACAGGAACACATCATCCCGAAGATGAGGAGTGAGGAGGAGAAAATGACAAACCCTCTGGTGGCACTGATGTATCCTGGAGGAAGAACACACGCCCCACCAGGACTATTATATATTAACCCTAGAGCACCAGGGCTAATGCATATCCTCCTCATTACCAGAAATTAGATATTAACCTCTAAACTACTGTCAGGTATCACAGGAATAATATAAACAACCCTATATAATGTGTAATGTAATTTACATCCCACCACCACCACCTTCCTGAAGGAGAGGAGGCGCCCATACATACATCATGTCACCGCACTCCATGTGCCTGACTCTGAATTACTGATCCCTATGGGGGGGGGGGGGCAACAAAGCATCAGGGATACTGGTATTACAAAACTTCAAAAAGTAATACTTACCGCTCGCCGCCACTTTCACACAGATGTTTTTTGTGCAAATTAGCCACAATCCGGAATGGCTCAAATTAGAGCCGAAATTCACCAACCAGAAGTCAGTGAGATTCCCAGTCATGAGGAGAACAAAACTGAGACTGGAGAAGAGGAGTCCAAAGATATTCATCCACAGCATCTTCTCTGGAGACAGAAAAGAGGAGAGGGGTCAATGTACTGTATATAGGGGGCAGTATTATAGTAGTTATATTATATTCTTGTATATAGGAGTAGTATTATAGTAGTAATATTCTTGTATATAGGGGGCAGTATTATAGTAGTTATATTATTGTATATAGGAGCAGTATTATAGCACTTATATTCCTGTATATAGGAGGTAGTATTATAGTAGTTATATTCCTGTATATAGGAGCAGTATTATAGTAGTTATATTCCTGTATATAGGAGCAGTATTATAGTAGTTATATTCCTGTATATAGGAGGCAGTATTATAGTAGTTATATTCTTGTGTATAGGAGCCGTATTATAGTAGTTATATTCTTGTATATAGGAGGCAGTATTATAGTAGTTATATTCTTGTATATAGTAGCAGTATTATAGAAGTTATATTCTTGTATATAGGGGCAGTATTATAGTAGTTATTTTCTTGTATATAAGAGCAGTATTATAGTAGTTATAGTCTTGTATATAGGAGCAGTATTATAGTAGTTATATTCTAGTATATAGGAGCAGTATTATAGTAGTTATATTCCTGTATATAGGAGTAGTATTATAGTAGTTATATTCCTGTATATAGGAGCAGTATTATAGTAGTTATATTTATGTATATAGGGGCAGTATTATAGTAGTTATATTCCTGTATATAGGAGCAGTATTATAGTAGTTATATTCTTGTATATAGGAGCAGTATTATAGAAGTTATATTCTTGTATATAGGGGCAGTATTATAGTAGTTATATTCCTGTATATAGGAGCAGTGTTATAGTAGTTATATTCTTGTATATAGAAGCAGTATTATAGTTGATCTTTGCATTTGACCAAATATGAGTTTGAAACCTTTTGGAGCCTGTAGTGATGTCATTGAGAAACCCACAGATCACACAGGATGTGCTGCTCGCTATGTTGCTCATCTTTCAGGCCTTCTCTGAATCACACACAATAGGGTCAGACCTGTCAGTCATGTTAAGCTGCTGAAGGGCAGTCACCCTGCGGACAATTCTTCCTGCACCCAGTTATTCTTAAGACTATTTTTGTGAACTTCTGCCCCATTTCAGGGCAGAGCTGAATATGTAGTTTGGCTGCATTGCTAAGATAATGCACTAGGTGAACCTCCTATAACTAATTACAATATTACACAGAAACAAACATGGTGGAATGTGATCTCTGTAATGTATTCGCTCAGCCCAGGCTAATAAGAAACCATTTAAAAGCATAATATTCACAAGTAACTGTAGCAACAACTCCTATAGTCTACTTAAACATAACTTTTGATATGTTGCTGCCCCAAACAATTCCTTCCACACTTGTTATTATCTATTCTGTCTCCTTCCCCAGTTCTGAGCTGCTGCTTTCTGCTGAAAAAAAAAATCTGTGTGTGAGCTCTCTGTCTCTCCTCCTCCCCCCCCCTTCTGAGACAGCTGATGTAAATAAGTCCCCGTCAGGCTTTATCTGCAACTTTGTAACTTTTTTCGTAATGCTGGGAGGCTTATTTTAAGGTCAAGTTGCTAATGAACTCACTATGATTAACCCTTTCAAGCATTAAAAGAAGCTACAATGTTGCAGATAATGCCAGTCAGGGACATGTTTCCATCAGCCGTCTCAGAAGGTGGGGGGGAGACAGAGAGAAAAGCTCACAATCAGATTTTTGTGTATTCAGCAGAAAGCAGCAGCTAAAAACTATGGGAAGGAGACTGAATAGATAATAACTAGTATGGAAGGAATTGTTAGTCTCACCATGGGCAGTAACATATCAAAAGTTATTTTTGAGTGGAATACCCCTTTAAATCTGTCTAGGAAGAGATATCTGTTGGGATCAGCGGAGGATCTACTGCCTGTGAGGGCTGCTGGTTGGTTATAAGAAATGACTCCCTATGGAGAGTGATACAGAATCAGTGTTACTAATCATTTTAACTTCCACATTTAAGAAATTTGTACATTCCATGACAATCATAAAATTCACCCATTATTATAAAACCGCTCAACAAGAAGAAGGAGGGGGGGGAGTAATGTGACCCCAGGATATACTATAAATCATCTACTCCATATTAGTGTATTCCGCTGAGCTGTATGATATGTTATTTGATCCCCTTAGTCACCCAAATGTCTTGAGAACTAACTCAGTTATTGAACCTTTGTATCAGTATCAGGATTGTATGGGACTGCTATGGGCACGGCCAGTGCCCCCACATATGTGAGAGGTTTTATTTGCTCTTATACCACTTAAAGGCTTAATAAGGACTTAATATTAAAGTGGTTTTCCAGAATTATAAAAACTCAGCTACTCTCTTTACAGCGCCACCCCTGTCCTTAGGTTGTGTGTGGTATTACAGTTCACCTCCATTCTCTTTAATGGAACTGAGCTGCAAAAACCCCACACCCAAACTGAGGACAGGAGTGAGCGATGATAATCTCTTTAATCTAGTGCCAACCCTAGGCTATGGGGTAAGTTCAGTTTAGCCTATCCTATGCATATTGCTGCCTGTATATGCTCAACAATATTAATAAGGGTCATCCAGGCTTAGAAAAACATGACCGCTTTCTTCCAGAAGCAGCAACTCTCCTGTCCTAGTTTGCATGTGTGTTTTGCAACTCCATTCACCTCCATTGAAAGGAATGGGAGGTGAACTGTAATACCACACACAACCTGAGGACAGGGGTGGTGCTGTTTTTGCAAGAAAGCAGCTGTGCTGTTTATAATCCTGGGTAACCAACTAACCTTCTGCTGCCTATAGACACAGACCTAATTCATAGTGATGTAGCAGAGCTGAGCTCCAAATGCTGGTAATGTCATAGGAATAATGCAGTCCTATGTAAAGCCACACACAATGCATTATAATATGAGCTTTATAATGTGAGTCAATGAATAATCTCAAATCTATTGATAAACTCGACTCTGCTACATCTCTATGTGTTCTCAGAGTAGTATAAAGATCATAGTTACCTTATTGAGGGGAGCGTCGTGACTGCTAGTCAGCTTCCTGAGTGGTCTGGATGGTTAATATGACTCTGTGTAAGAGAGCGGCTGTGAAACCTGCCACCTATCTTATAGCGTCACTAATGGTGAGAGATATGGGGGTGGTCTTTGTGTATCTATTCCAGGAAGCCCCACAGGTTACAACCACAGACACATTTATTATAATATAACTCTTGTTCATCCTGTGCTTCCTGTTTCACCAAGAGAATTTCTGCAGAACAGTGTAGTTTTACATGGCATCCCCTTGTCATTACCCCTCTAAGTCTATGAAGTAATATTGACCCTCTAAACTGAGGCCCCTTATTCGCCATGTTTTCCAACCATGCCCAATTACAATCCCATCTTTCCTGCTATGTCCTTGTACCGTCCTCCTATCTCTATATGGCGGCCTAGTCACAGTCAGTGTTAGAGACAGGGATGAGCCAGGCCCGGATGGTGTTCACAACATTAATATGACAGTGGGGGTGCACCATGGCCCCTTACTATACCGGGGTCTTCGTGTGTGATCTTTGTTCTCCTCTAGCACCATGGCCGGATATGACTGCTACCTCTGTAGCGACACCTCTGCTCTTCCTGGATGAGACATGCACTTTCCTGTCTAGAACACCTCACATTGACCAGTGGAGATACAGCAGAGATATATGGTGGGTAATGAGCTCTATCATGTGATTTCCTGCACTCAGTCATACACTAAGCTCATCCTGAAAATACATTCTGGGTCAGGTATAAAAACCCCAGGGCTGCTCTTACTGTAGTACAAAGGGGTAGTCTGCCTATCTACCTAATGGCGGGGTAGTCTGCCTATCTGCCTAATAGGGGGTAGTCTGCCTATCTACCTAATGGCGGGGTAGTCTGCCTATCTACCTAATGGCGGGGTAGTCTGCCTATCTACCTAATGGCGGGGTAGTCTGCCTATCTACCTAATGGCGGGGTAGTCTGCCTATCTACCTAATGGCGGGGTAGTCTGTCTATGGAGGAGCAGTTTTTTTCAGGACACTTTGACATAAAGCCCAGATCTCATGTTGGCCTTCTGGAAGTGTCTCCCATCTACACACAGGATCCTGGGAGCTCAGCCAGAATGGCCATGGAGTTCTTGGTCACCTCTTACCAAAGCCCCTTCCCCCATTACTTAGTTTAGTGGGAAGAGTCTTGGTTGTTCCATCTTCTCCCATTTCAGAGTTATGGAGACCTCTGTGCATTTGGGACCTTTCAGTGCAGCAGACGTGTGTGGAGGATCTGCTCCTCCACACAGTCCTGTCTCTGAGCTTTACAGGCAGCTCTTCCTCCTCATGGCTCGGTGTTTGCTCTGATGCAGTGTAGGTTGTGAGACGTTATGTAGACGGGTCGGTGTCTCTTCAGATCTCATTCAGTCGGTTGAATCTACCACAAGAGATGGTCACGGTAACACAGTGATTCCATTCAGTGAGGCTACTTGTATAATGGTCGCCTGCACATGGCTGTATATTTACCATGAATAAGGAAGTGTAACAACTCAGAAACACGTCGGATTTGTTTGAATGTTTTGTTGCTGTCATAAAAAAAAAAAGTATAAAATAAAGACCAAAGAAAGTTTTATTTTAAGTCTGCATCTGAGTTACCAATGAATCATAAAATATTGCCAGCAACATGATAGACGTCTTATAATAGTACCAGAAAGATGGAGGCACATATATAATAGTGCCAGCAACACACAATGCTCTTATATTAGTGTCAGAAACATTTAAACATTCATGTACTGTATATCAGTGCCAGAAATATGATGGTGACCATATAACAGTGCCAGAAATATGATAGTGACCATATAACAGTAATAATGTTCATACAATATCAGTGCTAGAAACATGATAGTGCCTATATACTAGTGCCAAAAGCATGGCAGTATAGTGTGTATATAATAGTGCCAGAAACATAATAGTGTGTATATAATAGTGCCAGAAACATGATAGCGTGTATATAATAGTGCCAGAAACATGATAGTGTGTATATAATAGTGCCAGAAACATGATAGCATGTATATAATTGTGCCAGAAACATGATAGTGTGTATATAATAGTGCCAGAAACATGATAGTGTGTATATAATAGTGCCAGAAACATGACAGTGTGTATATAATAGTGCCAGAAACATGATAGTGTGCATATAATAGTGCCAGAAACATGACATTGTGTATATAATAGTGCCAGAAACATGATAGCGTGTATATAATAGTGCCAGAAACATGATAGTGTGTATATAATAGTGCCAGAAACATGATAGTGTGTATAAAATAGTGCCAGAAACATGACAGTGTGTATATAATAGTGCCAGAAACATGCTAGCATGTATATAATAGTGCCAGAAACCTGATAGCGTGTGTATAATAGTGCCAGAAACCTGATAGCGTGTGTATAATAGTGCCAGAAACATCATAGTGTGTATATGATAGTGCCAGAAACGTGATAATGTGCATATAATAGTGCCAGAAATATGATAATGTGCATATAATAGTGCCAGAAACGTGATAGTGTGTATATAATAGTGCCAGAAACGTGATAGTGTGTATATGATAGTGCCAGAAACGTGATAATGTGCATATAATAGTGCCAGAAATATGATAATGTGCATATAATAGTGCCAGAAACGTGATAGTGTGTATATAATAGTGCCAGAAACGTGATAGTGTGTATATAATAGTGCCAGAAACATGATAGTGTGTGTATATAATAGTGCCAGAAACGTGATAGTGTGTATATAATAGTGCCAGAAACATGATAGTGTGTGTATATAATAGTGCCAGAAACATGATAGTGTGTATATAATAGTGCCAGAAACATGATAGTGTGTATATAATAGTGCCAGAAATATGATACTGTGTATATAATAGTGCCAGAAACGTGATAGTGTGTATATAATAGTGCCAGAAACATGATAGTGTGTATATAATAGTGCCAGAAACATGACAGTGTGTATATAATAGTGCCAGAAACATCATAGTGTGTATGATCTGAATCAGCTGACTCAGTACTTTTTTTGAATTGGTCATGCTGCTCTCGTTATTTTTGCTGATATTCCGATATGCAAATCAGGTCGGTTGTGCATGGGGGTAACCTCGGGAGGACCAGTTCAAAGCTGTCTCCTCCCCCCCGAGATGACGTGCACCTCCTCTCCTCAGTCCCGCCTCCAGTATCCTGCCCAGCCAGTCAGTGTGGGGATACCCTGCTCTGATTACTACTCTGTGATCCAGCCGCACTGACAGGCCGGGCAGGATGCTGGAAGATGTTTTATTCCATTGCTCCAGGTGCTGGACTCCTCCTCCTCTGCGGATACAATAGTGACAGTAAGATAATATAGGTGTGTATATACAGTGCCACACAGATGTGTAGGGCTGGTATTATACTTATATACTAAGGGGCGGGGCTGTATGTATGACCGGCGTATGATAAATGTCCCCCACTGAGGATGAGGAAGAGGAGGCTGATACCGCTGCTTACACCGACTCATATCCAGGTAATGGCAATGGCGAAGAGCGATGAGCCAACAGCTGGAATATTCCTGAAGAGACAACAAAACAGGATATAACACAGGCTTTATATATATATATATATATATATATATATATATATAACAAGTGCCTGATGCTATGAGTGATACCAGGGTTACCAGCCAACCAGGCCGCACATCACTCAGAACTAATTCAGGTTTAGTTTTGATTCACTTAAAGGGGTTATCCAGCACTACAAAAACATGGCCACTTTCTTCCAGAGACAGCCCCGCTCTTGTCTCCAGTTTGGTTGCAAGTTTTGCTTCTCAGTTCCATTGAAGTGAGTGGAGCTTAATTTCAAAACGCACCTGAACTAGAGACAAGAGTCGTGTTGTCTCTGAAAGAAAGTGGCCATGTTTTTGTAGCACTGGATAACCCTTTTAAACCCCATGTGCATGCAGAGCTGCACTCAGAATTCTGCAAATATACTGAGCCTGACTCTCTGCATGCCTTGTACGGTCCAGTAAGTGCGACACCTAGTGGCCGGTTTTATAGCACAGTATTTCATATAGAAAACAGGCAAAAAAGATAAATGACATAAATTGTAAAGATGCGATATCTCACCTCCCCTGCTGGTTTATCATTATTTATTGGTTATGACGGTGCCCAGTTAAAAAATGTTTTATATATATATATATATATATATATATATATATATTGCCTTTATAAAGTTATATTACTTTGTAATGTAACATTATTAAAGGGGTACTACAGTGAAAATCTTTTAGCTGCTGCATGTCCTGCAGGATGTGGTGTATTTTTTTCCAGTCTGACACAGTGCTCTCTGCTGCCACCTCTGTCCATTTCAGGAACTGTCCAGAACAGTAGTAAATCTCCTTAGAAAACCTCTCCTGCTCTGGATAGTTCCTGACATGGACAGAGGTGGCAGCAGAGAGCACTGCGTCAGACTGGAAAAAATACACCATGTCCTGCAGGACATACAGCAGCTGATAAGTATGAGATTTGAGATTCCTATTACTATATTACTATACGTATACTCTATATTCTATTACTATAACCAACCTGAGATGATGAGAAGCACATCGCTGGTCCAGCACAGGTAGAACGACCACTGGAGATGCCCCAAACCTTTGCTGACGACTGCAGACGTCTTAGAGGTGTAGATGGCCATCCCGATGAGAAGAAACAGGGCTGCAAAACGTACGAGAATAAAGAAGCTCACAGAATACTTCTTATAAGATGTTCTATTAGATGGTGACACCTAAATACATGTAACTATAGCCCCATCTATGGTGCGCTATGTTACCTGTCACCAGGTGGCGATGTAGGTCAGTGGTGCAGCGCCACCTAGTGTTCAATCATATACCAGGCCCTGAAATAAAAGCTGGATTGCAGGCGTCCATGTAAATGGCTTTGTGCTCACCTGCTAAGCCTTCCAGGATGGCAGAGGCCAGGCACGCACTGATTCTTCCTACATTAAACTTCATAAATCCAAGACAGGAACATATCATCCCAAAGAAGAGGAGGAAGGAGGAAATGATAAGAAATCCCCTGGTGGCATTGATGAATCCTAGAAGAAGAACACACAGCCCACCAGGGCTATTATATATCCACCCTAGAGCACCCTGGGTAATGGGTATCACCACAGACCAGCAGAGGTTACATAATAGGCCATAAACCACTGTGATATACTACTATTATTAACCCCTAAACAACCTGATGTAATTTATCAGGAAAAATATCATTGAGCAATTCTTTTTAATTTCTGTATCACCTCAAATATAGGAACCTGCCCTGAGAGAGATCCATGAGCGGAGACCACCAATCCTTAGAGGAGGAGGCGTCCAGACCCAGCAGATCCTTACACCTGACCCACTCATATCTATGGGGAAGCACCAGGGATTCTGGGTAACAGGAAGCCTATACATTCTCAGCAACGTTCTATGAGTTATACAGAATATGATAAGGAAATCCTCACCCGTCCCGTCCAAATCCAGACACTCGTCTTTTGTACACAGTTTCCACAGTCCAACATAGTACGGGTCTACGCCGACACTCACGAACCAGTAGGTAGTGGAGATCCCAGTCAGCAGGAGAATAAACGTGATGCTGGAGCAACCGAGTCCTGCAACATTCATCCACAGCATCTTCACTAGAGACACAAGATGGCGGAGACCTGATGGGAGGAGAGCGGAAGATTTATGTACAGGGCCAGGGTCATTTACATAGGAGCAGTATTATATTAGTAGTTATATTCGTGTATATAGGGGCAGTATTATAGTAGGCATATTCCTGTATATAGGAGCAGTATTACAGTAGTTATATTCTTGTATATAGGAGCAGTATTATAGTAGTTATATTCCTGTATATAGGAGCAGTATTATAGTAGTTATATTCTTGTATATAGGGGGCAGTATTATAGTAGTTATATTCTTGTATATAGGAGAAGTATTATAGTAGTTATATTCCTGTATATAGGAGCAGTATTATAGTAGTTATATTCTTGTATATAGGAGCATTATTATAGTAGTTATATGCTTGTATATAGGAGCAGTATTATAGTAGTTATATTCCTGTATATAGGAGCAGTATTATAGTAGTTATATTCTTGTATATAGGGGGCAGTATTATAGTAGTTATATTCTTGTATATAGGAGAAGTATTATAGTAGTTATATTCCTGTATATAGGAGCAGTATTATAGTAGTTATATTCCTGTATATAGGAGCAGTATTATAGTAGTTATCCACAGCTATTCAGAGACACCAAGCCAGCACTGCAGTAACCACTCAAATCCAGTATCGCATAGGTTTGCTCTGGAGTTAAGTTTCAGTATAGTTGGACTAAACGCAGGGTGCATAGACAGAAATGGTAGAAAGATGCAAGTTGGACAAAGAAGTAATGCCCAGCACTCACCAGTTTGCTTCCTTCGCGATGCTTTAACCAGTTAAAGCTGTAAGGAGGGGATAGATCAGGAACAGGTGCAGACATACACGCCTGGGGCGGCTGTTTCGGGTTTACACCCTTCTTCTGGCTGGTCCAACACTCATTAAAAGGAATGTTCAGTGTATTGGATCTGGCACAGCTGACTGCCAAGCCTTAGAGTGATCTGAAACTGGATGGAATATGTAAGAGGTTAATGAATAATCTCCATAGGAACCTACCTGTAAATTATACATATATATATGTCAAGAAAAGGGGAAATGGGAAAACAATCAGTGCTATAAAACATCAACGGTCACACGTACGGTATATATCACCCGGACTATAGTCCACCCTGCATCACTATCTGGAAATGATCTAATAAAACTCAGAATTTCCCCCAAGCTGCACAAGCCATTGTGTGATCTCTCTATACACCTGATCCTCTGTCCTGGTACCTGGTTAGGTTTGTTTACCACCAGGTGACCAGGGCTGCACTTGCTCCAATGTCCCTCACCAGAGAGGTAATTTATGAAGTGAGAATTTCATCTATGAGAAATATCATTTGCCCCTCACATCCTTTCTCCCTCTACCCAATCCTGTGCCCCCTAAGTGTCTGTCACCCTAGGCCATGGGGTAAGTTCTAAGCAGACACTATATGCCTGCCAATCTGCCCCACTATACGCCCGCCAATCTGCCCCACTATATTCCTGCCAATCTGCCCCACTATATGCCTGCCAATCTGCCCCACTATACGCCCGCCAATCTGCCCCACTATATTCCTGCCAATCTGCCCCATTATATGCCTGATAATCTGCCCCACTATATTCCTGCCAATCTGCCCCATTATATGCCTGATAATCAGCCCTACTATATGCCTGCCAATCTGCCCCACTATACGCCCGCCAATCTGCCCTTCTATATTCCTGCCAATCTGCCCCACTATACGCCCGCCAATCTGCCCCACTATATTCCTGCCAATCTGCCCCATTATATGCCTGATAATCTGCCCCACTATATGCCTGCCAATCTGCCCCACTATATTCCTGCAAATCTGCCCCATTATATGCCTGATAATCTGCCCCACTATATTCCTGCCAATCTGCCCCACTATATGCCTGCCAATCTGCTCCACTATACGCCCGCCAATCTGCCCCACTATATTCCTGCCAATCTGCCCCATTATATGCCTGATAATCAGCCCTACTATATGCCTGATAATCAGCCCTACTATATGCCTGCCAATCTGCCCCACTATACGCCCGCCAATCTGCCCTTCTATATTCCTGCCAATCTGCCCCACTATATGCCTGCCAATCTGCCCCACTATACGCCCGCCAATCTGCCCCACTATATTCCTGCCAATCTGCCCCATTATATGCCTGATAATCTGCCCCACTATATGCCTGCCAATCTGCCCCACTATATTCCTGCAAATCTGCCCCATTATATGCCTGATAATCTGCCCCACTATATTCCTGCCAATCTGCCCCACTATATGCCTGCCAATCTGCTCCACTATACGCCCGCCAATCTGCCCCACTATATTCCTGCCAATCTGCCCCATTATATGCCTGATAATCTGCCCCACTATATGCCTGCCAATCTGGCCCACTATATTCCTGCAAATCTGCCCCATTATATGCCTGATAATCTGCCCCACTATATTCCTGCCAATCTGCCCCACTATATGCCTGCCAATCTGCCCCACTGTATGCCTGCCAATCTGCCCCATTATATGCCTGCCAATCTGCCTCACTATATGCCTGCCAATCTGCCCCACTATATGCCCGCCTATCAGCCCCACTATATGCCTGCCAACCTTTCCCACTATATGCCTGCCAATCAGTCACACTATATACCTGCCAATCTGCCCCACTATATGGTGCCAATCTGCCCCACTATATGCCCGCCAATCTGCCCCACTATATGCCTGCCAATCTGCCCCACTATATGCCTGCCAATCAGCCCCACTATATACCTGCCAATCTGCCCCACTATATGGTGCCAATCTGCCCCACTATATGGTGCCAATCTGCCCCACTATATGGTGCCAATCTGCCCCACTATATGGTGCCAATCTGCCCCACTTTATGCTTGCCAATTGACCCTACTATATGCCTGCCAATCTTCACTGCTATATGCCCACCTACCATAGCACTTCCATAACAGTGCCAGCCATAGCCCCCCATACAGTGCCAACGATAGCCCCATAACTGTGCCCATCACAATGTCTTATTTTGTGAGTTCATTTCCTACTGTAACAGTGTAGTAATCCCTTTCATCAGATCACATACGGTAAAGCCACACACATACCGCCATACGTTGCACAACAGGCTGCAGTATTGCAGAAGTTCTCTTACCCCTGAAGTGATGGTAGTATCCGAGGATAGTGACGGCTCTGAGCACTGACATTACCTGCAGGACCAGCTGTAACCGAGGCACGAGGTAAGCATGACCTCCCTACATTACTGTTGTATCCCATATACAGAGGTCCAAGGAGCTGAGATATGGGGAGCTGTTTGTCCTGACACAGGAGAGCTGGATAAAAAGGGATCAGATTCTGTCCCTATCGCCATCAATGACCATCCTCTCTACAGATTACAAACAGCTCCTGTATCTCTATGAGTGAAATCCTTAATCCTAACAGTAGAGGCCGGGCTGTGACAACCACCTAGTCTATGTTAGATGTGTGTGTGTTTTTTTTTAAATTATGTTCCATTTAAAGGGTTTCCAAACTCCATACTGTTCCAGCACTTCTTTTCCTTGGTCAGTGTCAGTTGTCATCATAGCCCAGTGACATCACTTGTGACCACTTCTGGCTACAACGATGACTTCACTATGAATGACAATAAGACGTGATGGGGTACTGTGGTGTCCCACCACGGGTGTTATGTACGTGCACCCCAGTAAGTCATACAGTGGTGGATGAAGTATTTAATTTCTCCACTAGATGTCAGTCTTTCCTATATGTATTATTACTATGCACAGCTGAAGGTCATGGCTTAAATGTCTTTATGTCATGTGTTATGTGCTGACCACTAGGAGGTGCTCTTTCTCCTTTCTCCTATCCTGTTCTTTCTCTCTCTTATTCACACTCGTCCCCACTACTCACAGGATAGTTTTGATAGTGCCCCTGTAGGAGGAATTAAACTCGTGGAGGAGGTGAGTTTAGTCAGATTTCTCAGCAACAGAGGACACAGAAAACTACGTTCCTGCAGAAGTTAAGCCAGGACCCCTGACAGGAACTAGAGATGTAGTTAGTTGTTGGAGGTCCATGAGGGCAGATGCAGGAGAGACTCGCTCTGAAAGACACTTTCTTTATGTAAACCTCTACCTATACTATGCAAGGCTAAGCTACAGTAGGGGAGAGCAAAGAAATACCCTAGCTCACGCCAGGAACCTTTCTAAAAAGTGCAGGTCAGACTCCTGAAGCAAGAGGAGCTGACCCCAGTAGGACAAAGCTATCGGTATTGAAATGGTCTACGTATCCTACTGCGCAGTGCAGGTTGACTGCACTGACCTTGCTACACCCAGATAATCAACGACTGGGGCTCGTGCTACCCACCTGGGACAGGTTATACAAAGCAGGAGGCAGAAGACGGTCAGACATAGGTCTAAACGTGAGTATGAGTATCACTTCCCTACTTATATATCTCCACTATAGTTCCGGCAGAGTACAGGATCTGCACTGGCCAAAGGGTTCCTCTGGCAAACTCCTCTCCTCTTCTCTCTACCTTTACTAAGCACTACTACTACTTCTACTCTTTCCAAGCACCTACCTCAAGCACTAAGTCAGCACTCAAGTCTGTGTTAAGATTATTACTGTCTACAGAGCGTGTACTGTTATCTTGCCAAAGTTCTACAGTAAATTGTTATATTCTGATACAAGACGCACAGGACTCTGCTTCCTCTGTCTGCACCCGCACCTATACCCACACCACCACACACCTTGGGTTATTTTGCCCCCTTCTGTGGGTGGCGGTACTGACATCCCAGTGGGTCAGTTACCGCTCCAGGTTGCTGTGAGCCCAAAGGGACCCGCAACAAACCTGGAGGGTATCAACCATTTGGGGACGTAAACCGGCCATATACAAAAAATACAATCAACATCACACCTGTGTGCTACCAATGCACTGGCGTCACAACAAATAGCATCACCGGCTGAGTACCACAGTACCCCAATTCCCATCATGCCCTTTGCAAAACTACAATTCCCATCAAACCTTTTGTAAAACTACAATTCCCATCATGCCCTGACAGATTCTTTCAAATCAACTGGTGCTAGAGAGTGCCAGAGATTTGTAATTTACTTCTATAATAAAAAAATCTCTTCCAGTACTTACCAGATGCTGTATGTCCTGGAGGAAGTGGTGTATTCTTTCCAGTCTGTAGACTAGGATAAGTTTTCTATGGGGGTTTGCTACTTCTTTGTACAGTTCCTGTCACGGACAGAGGTGGCAACAGAGAGCACTGTGTCAGGCTGTAAAGAATACACCACTTCCTGCAGGACATGCAGCAGCTAATAAGTACTGGAAGACTGGAGATTTTTTAATAGAAGTAAATTACAAATCTATATAACTTTCTGACACCAGTTGAATTGAAAGATTTCTTTTTTTGTTGGAGTACCCCTTTAAAGGTTCAGGGGGAAACCTTGAAGGATTAAGTGGCAAATATTCATGACAATGTTTGGCGTGCAGTTTGCAAAGTCTAAAATATAACCTGCAGCTCCCAACATTTTTACCACTAGGTGGTTCTATAGGAGATTACCTGAATGATAGAGCTTTGTGCTCCCTATAAGGACAGTTACAGTATTTGTAACAGCACACCATGTGGCCAGGAGTGGTAGTACAGGCCATGCTGGATCACGTGAAGTTATCTGTAATATGGTAGTTTCACAACTGTCTTTCTTTTACAGACGATTCTTCAGGAGAACAAGCGACATGTCCTGCAGGTCTAAACTCTTGACTTACGTGGTCATATTATTTCAGCTCGGCAGCAGTTTATTTGCTATTACAGCCATGATCACCCCCAACTGGGGGTGTATCCCCTCTAAATCCACACACTTTGGCTTATTCACACTTTGTGAGGAGTATGGCAGATGTGTTTCTGTGCTGATCATCGGGGCAGGTAAGGGGATCACAACCTTCACAGTCTGCATCTTTGTCGCTTTAACAAGTATCAGTGAAACTATGAGGCCAACTAAGCCAGTGATGTTCCTTTGACTCAGTGGTAGGGAACCTGACTCTCCAGCTGTTGCAAACTACAACTCCCATCATGCCCAGACAGCCAAAGCTAAAGCTTTGGCTGTGCAGCCATGATGGGAGTTGTAGTTTTGCAACAGCTGGAGAACCAAGGTTCCTTACCCCTACCTTAACTCTTTAAGCATGTGGTATTTTTTTTTTTTTCATTTCCTTCCTCTAAGAGTCTTACAATTTTTATTATCGTTTAGCCATGTAAAGGATGAGTAGTATTTTTTAAAGGAGAACAAGAAGGAGGAGGAAACCTGTGCCTGTGTATTGACATTTCTAGAGTCTTCACACCACCTTATGCCCACTAGCGTTGGCTGAACCGTACTAATAGGTGACACAGGCCTTCCTGTAACTTTGCTCTACCCGGATCAGTTCCTTCTTGTCATGAATTTGTGGCTGTTATTGAGGTTCACGTTCGCACAGATTTATTTTTTCACTGTCCTTTCACTGTAATTTACACATTAATGAATGGAACTTTAAAACAGGGTGTGAAAAAGCGGCCATGTCAAACCTAAACTTGAGACGTGTACCAGTTCAACAACGGCCATTATTTCATTTGATACTTAAAATAATGGCCGTGGTTTGGATTATTAAATAACGGCTATTGGAAATCATTGTGGGAAAATAGCCTTAAAGTGTACCTGTCACGACGGCCTGCTGCCGGATCAGCGGCGTGTACCTCTGTTTATGTGGAAGTTTGGGTCTCCATGGATACCAACACACAATGTGCACAACCCCTATAGGATACAATGGAGGTCACGTGCATTACGGTCTCATTATGAGTTGGTGTCCATGGAGGCCTGAACTCCCGATGAACAGAGGAACTCACGGCTGATCCGGCATTGTGCCATCATGACAGGAACACATGACAGGAATAAAACTTCATGGCATTGTCAGTGACCTTCTCCTTATTTCCGCCCCTCCAGATGACGTCCAGAACCTCCTTATCACCGTCTTTTTCCTTGGCATTATTTTTGCCTTGACTTGTGGTATTATGGAGATCTGCAGGACCTATGCTTGCTATTCCCTCCTAGGTGGAGTTTCTTTCCTACAAGGTAAGTTCAATCGATAACCTTCATATTCCGTTACACTTTATATAATAGGACTGCATTCCAAATACTGGTAGTTGCTATTGGAAACAGTCAGCAAGCCTGTCGACAGGCACCATGTTAGTTAAGATGCCACAGTGCGGCGGGACAGTGAGCTTTTCTCTATCAGGTGACTAGGTAGTGCCTGCTGTGTGTGATCAGGGGATGTATATATAGGAAGCAGTAATGGCGGCCATGTTGGTTGTCACCTCTCCAGCTGAATACACAGGGATGGCTCTGGATCTGATCGGTGGTTAAGACTCCTGGTAATATGGGGTTTTTCTTTTTCCACAGCTCTCCTGGGCTTCGCTGCGATGGTTCATTCAGTCGTCGTGTTCAACAATAATTTCCAGTCAGAATATGGCTTCTCCTGGTCCTTCGCTCTGGGGTGGATGTCCGTGCTGTCAGCTGTCATATCAGGTAAGGCTTAGATACACAGGCCCTGCAGAGAGTATCACGCATGATAGATTTAGCTACACCAGCTCCAGAACTAGATCCATCTGCCCAGCAGACATTATATCTTGTGATGGGGTTACTCTAGTCGAGCAGACAGTATCACATGATAGGCTTAGATACACAACCCCAGCTGATAGCTCGGCTCAGTTTCCCACTCTGTGAGCTTAAAGGGAATCTGTCAGCTCCCGGGCCCTACCAAAGGTGCTGACACTGTGCTGTAGTTGACAGTCCACTAGTGAGCATGGTGGCTTTTGGTAATTTGTCAGTGCAGCGGATTATGCACAAATTATCTCAAGTTTCCTACGGTACTGAAGAGGCAAAGAGGAGTTGTTTGTGCCGCACTCTGGCACGCCTCACTCCTTCCTCCTCCCTCCTGCCCCCACCTGCTATGATGCGCGCTCCACTCCGGAACACTCTTCATAGCTTAGACACCCAGGAGTTACAGTTACATCATGGGTCCTCTGGTGACTGACATCCATGACGTAACTGTACGTCCAGGGTCGTCTAGGGGTTAATAGCAAATAATTGCTGTCATTTTAAAACATTGTTTGTCATTTGCCATTAAATGACGGTGTATTTTGCAAAATACAGACAAAAATACCGAGCAAAAATGCTGTGTGTGAACATAGCCTTAAAAATTATACAATAAGGAGAAAAGAAAAACAAAGACCATCATTTCCATCAGGGGATTTGAACCAGAGAATGAACTGCTGACAGATCTCTAGACAGGTGAGCTACCCCTAGACCACAGCTCCAACACATTTGGTTTCAGAGATTCAACTATATCTGAGTGTTTTTTTCAAACATAACCTGCCTGCAGAGGACTGATCTGCAATCAGAGACACTGGCTGACAGCTGAGCGAGCAGGAGGCCAGGCAGCATTGATTATTCATGAGGAAGAGGAAGGAGTGGTGAGGCCGCCAGTGTGCGGTACAAACAACTCTTTGCCTCTTCATTACAGTAGGAGATGTGAGATTGTATATAATCCACTGCACAGAAAATTACCAAAAGGCACCATGCTTACTAGGGGACTGACAGCTACAGCACACTGTCAGCACCTCAGGTAGGGCCCGGGATATAACAGATTTCCTTTAAATACTCCAGCCCAGAAGAGTATCTTACATGCTAAACTTAGATACTCCAGAAGAGTATCTCACATGATAGACTTAGATACTCCAGCCCAGCAGAGTATGCTTACATGCTTAGACTGATCAGACTGAATCACACATGGAAGGCTTAGATACAACAGCCAAACAGACAGTATTACATGTGATAGGCTTAGATACACCATTAGATTTGCTGGGGGACACCTCTTGGCTTGGGGAGCGTCTTCCATTGGATTTTGATGTTTTCTTGATGGTTCTTCTCAGGTGCTTTAGGTTTCTACATGTGTTGGACAGAACCGACAGAGACGACGGTGTCATTGGCTTCTTTTATTACCAGCGTACAGACAATAACCGGGAACATCAAGAATACTTTCAATGAATAGCTTGTACCCCCAACCTCATAATATATAGTACAAAGCCCCCCCCCCCCTGTTCTAGTGACAATACCATAGTGCTAGCCCCATGGCAATACCCATATACGAAGCCAAAACATGGCTATAGGCGTGGCGTGGCTATAGGGGCCTCAGTGGTCCCAGTTGTAATCGAGCATATAATATTCTACGAGGCCACAATAACTGAGTCCACCATCAGGAGACCATGTGTCCATGAGCTGAATCTCAAGATAACATGGGTCATGCAGTACAGGATACTCACACTAAGCCTACAAGTCCTTTTACCAAAGAATGATTGGAAGAATAATGATAAAGTTTTGTAATGACCAAGTCACAGTTCTGACCTTACAAAAATGTTGTGGAAGGACCTGAAGTGAACGGCTCATGGGAGGAAACCGGCAACATAGCAGAGCTGAAGCTGTTTTGTACAGAGGAATGGGTTAAATTCCTCCAAGCCGATGTGCAGGACTCAACAATGACCGGTGCACAGGGGGGTCACACCAGATACTGAAAGCAAAAGGGTCACATACTTTTACCACTCGTGGATTATTTTCCTCACTAAATAAATGACCAAGTCTAGTATTTTTACACATTTGTTTTATTTGGTTCTTTAACTACTGTTAGTGTGATGCTGCACTGCTCGACCAGTCACTTACCAGGTTATTATGGGTGACGCCACTTCTGTGGTGGTTGGTCAGTAGTGCGGTACAGATCAGCCGCTGATGGTTCTGTCGTGACACCAGTGCTAATTCAGCACACGAGTGTGGCTGTATTGATCCCCAATAGTCGGTACCCACCCGGACTGTTAGTGCCGCCACCCACAGAAAGGGTAGAGTAACCCAAGTAGTGTTTAGCCAATACATGTAGGTGCTGGCACAATGATCACTGACTCGCAGTAGAATAAATAAAATGGCTTTACTGATAGTCTCTTGCAATACAGGATAGCTTGGCAATAGGTAACCTCTGTTATACAGACTTGGGCTCACTGAATCTGTGCTGGGAGATTAGTGCTGAGGTAGAGTAGCAGTCCTTGCGTAGCTTAGTGTTGAGCAGTGAAGATAAGAATAGAGGAGTTTGTCGTGAGAGCCCCAACCCAGGGTAGTAATGTGCTCTGCCGTTACCTGAGAGAGAGATACTTGAGAGAAGAATACTTGTGGCCATGTTTCACTAACCACCCTCTGCCCTGCAGTGTCAGGGGACCCGTCCTACTAGCGTGACACAAGCCCCAGACTAGGTTACCCGGGCAAAGCTAAGTGTCCGAGGGTGCCCGGTTTCACCTGTGCTGCGAGATAGAGTACGTAGACTTTCGTCTACATACTCTATCGTAGAGTTCGTAGAGTTCCTCTGCCTTAGTATACTGCCCTGCACTTTTAAGAGAGGTTCACGGCGTGGGCTGGGGTAATCTCTGACTTGTCCTCCTGTAGGGGTTTAACACTGCATATTAAGGGCCGTATTTACCATTAGGCACCCGTGGGCCGGTGTCTAGGGCAGCACCTTGCAGGGGGGCAACACAAGGGAGCAGGGGGAAGGAAACAACTTTTTTCTTGTTTTTATTTTTTTTAGTCCCCCTCCTCCCATTCAGACTTGCCAGTAAATCTGGTGACTTTTTGAGGGGGTAGGGGAGGTATGATCAGGTCTGGTGTGGTGGTGTTTCTCAGGTCTAGTATGGCCATGACACCTGGAGCTATTACCTACCAATTTACCAATCCTGTGGTGAGAATTCTTTCAGAACACAGCAATCACTGAGCTCAGGGAGACCAGCGACAAAAAAAATCGAATGGAGTACTCACTGAAGAGTCTCCACTGATGCATTGCCCCCTATAAATTTAAATATGCATATTTAAATTTATAGGGGGCAATGCATCAGTGGAGACTCTTTAGTGAGTACTCCATTTGATTTTTTTTGTCGCTGGTCTCCCTGAGCTCAGCGATTGTTGTGTTTTGTTGGTCTATTTTTCATTGCCCCTATTAGCCAGAATCCTACTCCACACTGATGAGGGGCAACTACCCCGAAACGATCGTCTGTGGATGGATGCCTGCCTTGGTAAACCCTTGTCAAGTCGCAATACTCGCCACAGAGTTAGACTTTGATGTAAAAGGGGCCACCCTGGTATTTCCCTATTTATGTTCCAATACTCGCAACCGAGTGGGACTTAAGGGGCTATTTATCAGGGTGGTTTGGTGATCTCCCCACTGGGAGGCACCCCCTTGGCAATAGGCTTCCCTCCCCTGGAGGGATATCTGGCTATTCCCGTGTTTTGAGAATTCTTTTAGACAATATGCAGACCGCTCTAGTTATTGATTCTATGTGGAAATTTATGTTTTAAGCAGTTAAAAACCGTGAAAAACCTGATTCAGACAATGTTTCTACATGTAGAGAAATACAAGTGGCCGAAATCAGCTCCCCAAGATGGAATGTCTTCAGGTTTAGTGCCTAGGGCAGCAGCAGCTGATTATACGGCCCTGTGCATAGTGTCTGTATTTATACTTGTAGAAGTGAAAGTCTATGAGCTCCCCATACACGTGTGTCTCTGACTACTAACACAACTCAACTGGTCTGTCCCGGACAGGGAACTTGGCAGAGCCCGGCCCCGGCTAAGTTCAGCAGGGATGCCTGTTCTGTGTGTGTGTCCTACTTCTCAGAGAATCAAAGGGAAACTGACGCTACACTTCCTCTCCACAAGTGACTACTTCTTACAGGGTATGTAAGAAACCCTGTGAGTGGTGTAGAAGAGAGTGTGCATAGAAAGAAGTATAGAGATAGGTAGAGAAGAAAGAAGTATCTCCACTGGTCCACAGAATCACATAATACAAAGAAACAGTAACCCTTGAGTGACTACAGCTGTGCAATACATACTGTATATATACGTTTAGACATAACACTGACATCTGATAGCGAAACTCACAAACACCTTCATCACCACCTTACGTTTCAATACTAGGCTTTTGCGACAGTTGCCAGACAAGGAACACCGTGGTGGGATACCACATTAGAACTTATGTAGTTTTAGGGTGCCTTCACACCTCCTGGATCCACAGCGGATCTCACTTCTGCGAATTTGGAGCGAGATCCACTGCGGATCCGGTACCATTCACCCTAATGATAGCACATACCCGCAGCGGGATTGACATCCCGCTGTGAGTATGAGCTTTAACCCCCTGATGCCCGCAGCCCCGCCACATCCCCGCCTCCTGCAGCTCCACCGCTGCCCCCATCAGCCCCGGCGACTGCATCCCCAATCGCCGCCCGCACGCATCCTCGATCAACGCCCGCATCCCCCATCATCTCTGCAGCCCATCTGCATTCCCGATCATTCCCGCAGCCGGCACACATCCCCGATCGCCGCCCGCAGCCCCCCACATCATCCCTGCAGCCCGCCGGCCGCCGCCGAGAGCATACATTACCTGCTCCTCGGCGCAGCTGCTGGGATGATGCGGGCAGGCTGCGGGGATGATCAGGAATGCGTGATGGCTGCAGGGATGATGGGGGATGCGGGCGGCGATCGGGAATGCGTGATGGCTGCAGGGATGATGGGGGATGCGGGCGGCGATCGGGGATGCGGGCGCCGGGGCTGATGGGGGCAGCGGTGGAGCTGCAGGAGGCGGGGATGCAGCGGGGCTGCGGCCATCAGGGGGTTAAAGCTCATACTCACAGCGGGATGTCAATCCCGCTGCAGGTATGGGCTATCATTAGGGTGAATGGTACTGGATCCGAAGTGGATCTCGCTCCGAATTCGCAGAAGTGAGATCCGCTGTGGATCCGGTAGGTGTGAAGGCACCCTTAGGTCAAATTCTCAATGTTCTGGAGTTTTCTACGAGCCACAAATAAACTCCCCATAAATATAAATATACAGTATATAAATATAGTAGTTGGTCCCATAGGCCGCCTCTGTGCCCCAATATATCAGTTAGGTCTCCTCTGTGCCCTCATATAGTATATAGGTCCCTTCTATTTCTCCATGTAGTAAGTAGACCACATCTGTGCCCCCATGTAATATATAGGCTTCCTCTGTGCCCCAATAAACCAGAGCAATGGGGGAAGGACCACCACTTGTGGCCGGAACCTTAATGCCTGCAGCCACAAGTGTACTAGTGGGAGTAAGATGTTATCAGTGGTATTGTACAGCTCAGCCAAAGGTGGTAATGTCGTGAATATCATGCTTTAAAGATGATGGCTGGCTGTACTTCCCTGAAATGGTCGGTGACCTGCCGGGCTGTGATGGGTCCCTTGGGCTCTTGTCATGGTAGTCCTAAATGGCAATTGACCCACCCAGACTATCAGTACCGCCACCCACAGAAAGGGAAAAATTACCCAAGGTGTCTAACGGATGTGTATAGGTTCTGGTGCTGACGTAAGGATAACTGAGTCCCGGTGATAAAATAGAACAGCTTTACTGTACAGTCTCTGAATAATCCAGAACACTTTGGTAGCAAATAGATAATCTTTGTACAGGTAATAGTGCTCAACTGGGTCTGTGCTGCAGAGATACTTGAAAGTGCTGAATAGAGGTAGTTGTAGCGGTGATTGTAGAATTTAGAGTACAGTGGAGCAGCGTAGAGCAGAGGAGTCTGTCAAGGGAGTCCCAACCCAAAGTAGTACTGTGCTTTGTCACAACTTGGGAGAAATACTTGAGACTACAGAGTGAGAGATACTTGTACTTGTTTAGACTAATGTCTGACCACCTTCTGCCCTACAGTGTCGAGGTATTCGTCCTACTAGGGTGATATAAGCCCCAGCCGTGGTTACCTGGGTGAAGCTAAGTGTCCGAGGGTGTCCCGGTGTCACCTGCACTGCGAGATAGAATACGTAGTCCTTCTGGTATCTTTGTTCTATGCAGGCTAGTTCCTCTGTGTATCAGGATACTGCCCTGCACTTTGTAAAGTGGTTCTCGGTGTGGGCTGGGTTTATCCCTGACTCTTCTCCCTCTTGTAGTGTCTAGCACTGCATAGTGGAAATAGTAGAAACTGAGTGCCTCTGGTTGCTTCATACACGTATGTGTCACCACCTCACTAATACACTGAACACACTATCTAGACTAGTCCCGGATAGGGGTCCTGACAGAGCCAGACCCTGGTTTGGCTACAGCACAGACGTCTGCTCTGTGTGTCCTTCTATCATGAGAATCTGAGTAGAACTGACGCAACACTTCCTCCCACCAAGTGACTACTTCCCACAGGGGTATGTAAGAGACCCTGTGAGTGGTGGAAAGGAATGTGTCAAAGAAGACAAGAGAAAGGATAGGTCAGAAAAGAAGAGTATCTCCATTGGACAATAAAAGTACATAGTATAATAATAATGTTTTTATTTGTATAGTGCACACAGATTCCACAGCGCTTTACCTATCTGTACGTTTTTTTTTGGGTGTGGGAGGAAACTGGAGTACCCAGAGGAAACCCACGCAAACATGGAGAGAACATACAAACTCAGATGTTGCAGATTTTGTCTTTGGTAGGATTTGAACCCAGGACTCCAGCACTGCAAGGCTACAGTGCTAACCACTGAGACACCGTGCTGCCCAGTAACCCTTTGCTTACTTCAGCTGTACAATACATGTTGGGGCACCACAATCTGTCTCTCAATCACAATTTTGCTTTTAATTGCAAGTGTTCATCAGGAGCACTGACAGTTAAAGGGCCACTATCCACTATAAATGACACTGTGAGCGACACTGGCATGGGGGGGGGGGGGGTCACTAGTTTGCGGCCCACCATGGGATTCCCTGGTTACTCAGTGGGCCAGTCTGAGCCTGGTGAGCTTGACCGTCACCCCAGGCCCCTGTGCAGCCAAACTGGCTACACAGGCTATATGTCCACCTCTGAGATACATAGATAATGTCCGTTGTTGGGAGTGCAAAACAAAAAAGATTTTGGGTGATTTTTGTTACTTCACCTTATCTGGGAGCGCTGCAGTGTATTTTTTGAAGAAAGGTAAGGCAGAAAGATATGCGGTAGATTATTATTAGACAGATTATGCTCCTTACTATGATCCATCCCTCTCATTACACAAGGGTCGGCTTAGTTGCTGAAATATTTCCCGTTTACTTAAGTAATCAAAACTTTTCAGGTTAAGCCAGAGGTGTAAGGCCTGCGTAAATGCCAGCCTTGTGTAACAGGAAGCCTCTGCAAAACCAACGACTGAGGTAGATGCAACAGTCCAGAGACTGCGCACACCGACCACACAGGACAGATGCCAGGGCGAGCCGTATATAGTGACACATGGACGCCACAAGTGGAGGAGAGGGAGAGCTGGGCTGCATTCACACATAACGTTTTACAATAAAAATATTGAATCAAATGTTAAAGGGGAGGCATTGCCTTTGGGCTGAAGTTTATTCATACTTCCCATACCGATTTTGCACAATCTCAGCCCTGCTTTTTTGAGGATTTTTTATTTCATGGGGGGGCTTCTCATCCTGGGGAGGCAATAAAAAAACTAACTGCCTACGGGGGGCATCTACTTAATTGGAAGATTACCTACCTACAAAGGGCATATGTGGTGTCCCACCACGGGTGTTGCTATTGGTTACACCCTTCGCAAAAGTCTGTACTTATAAGTGTACTTGGTAATGTAGCAGTACCTAAGTTTTACCACTAGATGTCATTATTACAAGTATTTATATCCAGAGATTGCACGGCTGTAGGAACTAAAGGGTTATTGTTTTCTTCTGTACCACATGGATCTGTGCACCAATGAGAGTTCTTTCTTCTTCTCACCTATCATCTTTCTCTTTGCATCTTTCACACACATTCCTCATCCACTCACAGCACATTTTACATATGCTTTAGGAAGGAAGTCACATGGCTAGAGGAAGTGTAGGGGTCTTTTACTTTGGATTCTGTAGAGGAAGGACGCAAGCTAGGATGCTCCCTACAGAAGTCAAATTGGTCCCTGACTCCTGCCAGGTCCCCCCTGCAGTGTGTGGTCTAGATGTTGAGCAGAGCACATGTATATGTGAGACCTAGACACAGTTTTCCCTCAAGCAACCCTATTACACACTATGCAGTGTTAAGTCACTACTAGAGAGGAAAAGTCAGGCATCATCCCAACCCACGCCGTGGACATCTCAACACAGTTCAGGACAGTATCCACAAGAATTAAAGGAACTGATCCGGATAGAGCAAAGTTGCTAGAAGCCTAGGCACTCTATCTCGCAGCACGGGTGTAATTAGAGAACTCTGACTACTCTGCTCATCCCAGGTAACAACGTCTGGGGCTTGTGTCACCCTCTAGGACGCGTGGGCACTGGTGGGCAATAGGTGGTGCAAAGACCAAGGAGTCAAAACACAAGCACAAGTATTCTCTCTACTTTCAAGTGTTCTACTTATTCTACCTCCAAAGTTCCGGCAGAGCACAGTACTACTTGGGTTAGGACTCTCTCGACATCCTCCTCTCTACTCTTCTGATCCTTTTCTACCTCTCAGCACGCAACCCAGCCAGCACGGCTGTATCACTCCTTCTGCTCTCAGAACAGATCTGGTTTCTCAAGTCTTACTGTCCACAGGGGAAAAGGTATAGGCAGCCCTCTCAAAATAAAAGCAGGTGTGCCAGCATACCTGTGTGCCCAACCGGCACTGGCGTCACGACAAAACACCAACAGGCAGGGCTATACCTTGGCCAACCACTATTGGAGATAGACAGGAGATACATAGCAAACACATCTCACATCTATATATCTCATGCATTATGCTTTATAATATGAGATGCTTTATGATGGGTCCCTCTTATTACACAAGTTTCAGCTTAGGAAATAATTCCCGTCTACTTAAGTAATACAGACTGGTAAGGAGAAGCCCGAGATGTAAGGCCTGCTGTAAGTGACAGACATTGTGTAACTTCTGCAAAACTACAAACTGAGATGTGAAGTTTCCAAAAATCAGAGATCTCACACACCATGTACACAGGTCACTTATAGTTCATACACTGCCGATTTTGCAAGTTTTCCCACCTACAAAGAATGGAGGGGTGTGTAATATTTATGGTAGATGCACTTTACCTGTGAGAGACAGAATCTATAAAAAAAAAATCCAGAAAATCACATTGTATTATATTTAAACTATTAATTTACATTTTATTTTATGGTATTTTACCACCTACCAACCAGCAAGAGCTGTTAGTTTTTCTTTAATAAGCTCCTCCCACTCTACACTCATTACCTGTATATACTGCATGGGTTTCAACTTGTTACCAGTAGAAAAAAAAACACCTGTCCACACACTCAGTTAATCACACTTCAACCTCTCCACCATGGCCAAGACCAAATTGCTATCTAAGGACATCAGAGACAAAACTGTAGACCTGCACAAGGCTGGGATGGACTACAGGACAACAGAAAGCAGCTTGGCAAGAAAGCAAAACTTTTGACACAATTAGTAGAAAATGGAAGAAACACAAGATGACTGTCAATCTTCCTTGGTCTGGAGCTCCCCGCAAGATCTTACCTTGTGGATTAAGGGCATTTGAGAAAAAGGTCAGGAATCAGCCCAGAGATACACGTGAGGACCTGGTAAATGACCTGAAGAGAGCTGGGACCACAGTCTAAAAGATTACTGTTAGTAACACACTATGGTGTCATGGATTAAAATCCTGCAGGGCCCACAAGGTTCCCCTGCTTACACCAGCATAAGTTCCCAATGACCATCTGGATGATCCAGAGGAGACATGGCAGAAGTCATGTGGTCAGATAGAACTTTTTGGTATCAACTCCACTCGCCGTGTTTGGAGCAAGAACAAAGATGAGTACAGGCCACCACGGGTGTTGCTATTGGTTACACCCCTCGCAAAAGCCTGTACTTTTATATGTAAGTGGGGATGTAGTAGTGATAAAGTTTCACCACAAGATGTTGTAAGTATATGCACTTAGGTATTGCACAGCTGTAGAACTGAAAGGGATATTGTTTGTTTGTATGTCACATGGATCTGTAGACCAATGAGCGTGTTTTCTTCTTCTGTCCTATCATATCTCTCTTTACTTTTCACATATACACTCTTCACCCATTCACAGCACACCTTACAGGGGCTGTAGATAGGAAGTTATATCGGTAGAGGAAATGTAGAGGTCTTTTGTCACTAGACTCTGTAGAGGAAGGTCACAAGCCAGAATGCTCTCTATAGTAGTTCAGTTGGGCCCTGGCCCTCCGCCAGGTCCCCAGTCTCAGTGTGCAGTCTAGAACCAGACCAAGGCACATAAAGCTAACTGTTTCTTCTTCAGTAACTCCACTCAGCACTATGCAGTGTTAAACTCTTCACTAGAGAGGACACATCAGAGATCATTTCAACCCACGCCGTGGACTAGGAGAGTCACAGTGCAGTATCCACAAAGCAAGGCTAGGAACTGATCTGAATAGAGTAAAGTTGCTAGAAGCCTATGAACTGTATCTCGCAGTGCGGGTGTCAGCAGGGAACCCTCAGCATTCCGCTTATCCCAGGTAACAAGGTCTGGGGCTTGTGTCACCCATTAGGACGGGTCCCCCGACACTGGTAGGGCAATAGGTGGCGCAAAGACCCAAGAGTGAAAACACGGGCACAAGAATTCTCTCAATCTTCTCAAGTATTCTTCTACCTCATCCTCCAACATCCCGGCAGAGCTCAGTACTAACTGGGTTGGGACTCTCATGACATCCTCCTCTCTACTCTTTTGGTTCTCTAATCTCAGCACGCAACTCAGTCCACACGACTGTACTACTCCCTATCCACTCACTACAGATCTGGATCCTAACTTATCAAGTGTCTTATTAAGTGTGAAGTATCATTTCAAGGCAAAGCTCAATGACTTGCTGTACACCAGTATTTTCCAAGTAAAGCAGATCTTATTTATGATAAAGAGACTCTGTGATTCCTCGCTCCACACCAACACAGCACACAAGCATTCCTTGGGTTATCTCCCCTTTCTGGGGGTGGCGGTGCCAATAGTCCAGCTGGGTCATTACTCCACTCTGGACCACTGTGACAACAGTCCAAGGGATCCCCGCAACAGCCCGGCAGGTAACTGATCACAGGGCAACAAGGTATTACCGGCCCTTCAAACTAAAAGCAGGTGTGCCATCATAATTGTGTGCCCAACCGGCACTGGCGTCACAACTTAACAACACTATATATATCTCGGCCAAGCACCATAGAACTGGCGTCATACTTTACCATCTGGCAAGTGACCGGCCATACCTCCGCCATACCACCACAGGAGGTCACCACACAGTTCCAACCGTGAAGTATGGGGGTGGAAACATGATACTTTGGGGGGGCTTTTCTGCAAAGGGGGACTTTATCTGAAGAAACTTTATCCTGTCACTTCTGTATTACCTTCTCCACATTAACAAGTTGTAAACCAACTCAACTATATTCAAAGACTCTGTGATTATTCGCCACCACCGACACAGCACACACCGCAACCTTGGGACATTCTGCCCTTTCTGTGGTTGGCGGGTCCTACTATCTGGGAGGGTCACTATACCACTCTGGCCATCTGTGACATAACCCCAAGGGACCCTGCAGCAACCTGACAGGACACCGACTACAGGCGAGAAGGGTACAGCCGACCTTGTAA
This sequence comes from Dendropsophus ebraccatus, assembly GCF_027789765.1. Taxonomy (NCBI): domain Eukaryota; kingdom Metazoa; phylum Chordata; class Amphibia; order Anura; family Hylidae; genus Dendropsophus; species Dendropsophus ebraccatus. Next base: position 79,797,842 of record NC_091465.1, on the reverse strand, counting down.
AATAAAAGCAGACGTGCCATCACACCTGCGTGCCCCACCAGGCACTGGCATGAGAAGTAAAATCCACGGCACTCAAAAAAATGCAGAAGTGATAGTTTATTTTACAGTGATACAAAAAGGTTGTATACTCCGACCAATATGAAATATATAAATAGTAGGGATAGTAGAGATCGTGACTATAAAGCGAGCTTTCGGCCCATCCCGGGCCTTCCTCAGGCTAGTAGATCTCTGTAATGAATGAACATGGTATAAATACAAAGTGTACATGACATAGGGAGTATACACAAATTAATCGAATGAAGATGAACCAAAATGGAGTAATACAGTGTGTGGGACAAAGACAAATATATATATACATGTATTTACAGTGCTAGAGCCTCTACTGTTATTTATGTCCTACCCACCCTTACCCTTGTCTTCTCTCCCAGGTTTGTACATCTCCTTCTCAATATGTACTAGTTACCATCTACCCTACTCGGTCCTCCTATATACTTACCTGATACCCTCTCTAGCCTATGCGCTGATTAATTAGTAGGACTGCTGACCTGGATGCATTATGTTAACTGCCTATTATTAGCTCCTCTGCATCCCACTGTAAATACATGTATATATATATTTGTCTTTGTCCCACACACTGTATTACTCCATTTTGGTTCATCTTCATTCGATTAATTTGTGTATACTCCCTATGTCATGTACACTTTGTATTTATACCATGTTCATTCATTACAGAGATCTACTAGCCTGAGGAAGGCCCGGGATGGGCCGAAAGCTCGCTTTATAGTCACGATCTCTACTATCCCTACTATTTATATATTTCATATTGGTCGGAGTATACAACCTTTTTGTATCACTGTAAAATAAACTATCACTTCTGCATTATTTTGAGTGCCGTGGATTTTACTTCTCATGGATGTACATGGTTGAAGAACCACAACCCACTGAGCACCAACCAAGAAACTAGAGGTGTGCAACACTGATTTACCCTATACTCCACCAGGCACTGGCGTCACGTGGCAACATCTCCTGGTCCGGCTGTATCTCGGCCATCCACCACCACAACACCTAGCAAGTGACCGTCCGTTCCTCTGACCAACATCACCGGGGGTACACCACACAATGTTGCCCAGTGACAGCCCCAAAACCTGAAAGATGAGGAGGGAGAAACCAATCCCCGCTGCAGTGTCTGCAAACCTGCTCAGGAACTGCAGGAAACGTCCGATCTCTGTAACTGCAAACAAAGTTCTAACGGCACAGTGCGAGATCAGGATGTTAGGCAGACAGGCACACAGCACAGCAGCAGCCGCCACTGCACAGCCCGCACCTCACCGACTTTTACAGTGTGTCGTGATGTCACCATTTTATTGAGGAAGTGAAGCCTTGATGCAGTACTTTTACGTTTCAATAACATACTGTACTTTATCTTTGGGCCGTAATTTTTCTTTAATGAATTACTATGACTACTAATAAGAAATGGGGAAGCAGATGTATACTGTAGCGGCACACTATGTACATGTACACCGCCACTTGCTTACGACACCGACCTGCTCCTCTATGGTGTAACACATACAACATCCTGGGGAAGGGGATGTACATATAACCACTTTCTAGGAAACATCTTAATTTCAGAGCCCGGACTGCAGAAGACGTCAAGATGCAGCTAAGGTACAGTGTCTGTTACAGGGTTTACTTGACTTTCATATCAATGTTGGAGCAATATAACGTGTTTCACCAGTCTCTTCTATAATGTGGGAGCAGTATAAGGGGTCTCACTAGTCTCACCAGTCTCTACTATAATGCGGGGGTTCTAGTCTTACCAGTCTCTACTATAATGCAGGGGTTCTAGTCTTACCAGTCTCTACTATAATGTGGGGGTCCTAGTCTTACCAGTCTCTACTGTAATGTGGGGGTTCTAGTCTCACCAGTCTCTTCTATAATGTGGGGGTTCTAGTCTCACCAGTATCTACTATAATGCGGGGGTTCTAGTCTTACCAGTCTCTACTGTAATGTGGGGGTTCTAGTCTCACCAGTCTCTTCTATAATGTGGGGGTTCTAGTCTTACCAGTCTCTACTATAATGTGGGGGTTCTAGTCTTATCAGTCTCTACTATAATGCGGGGGTTCTAGTCTTACCAGTCTCTACTATAATGCGGGGGTTCTAGTCTTACCAGTCTCTACTATAATGCTGGGGTTCTGTAAGGCTGGGTTCACACTGCGCTTTTAGCATACATTTAACGGATCCGTTTTTTTTAACGGACAAAAAAAATAGTGTCAGCAAGGTTTTTGTGTCCGTCAAAAAATAAAAAACGATCTGTTTTGATCCGTTTTTTTTTTTATGATGGAAGTCAATGGAAGAACGGATCAAAACGGATGCAAACAAATGCATCCGTTTTTGCAATCCGTTTTTCATCCATTTTTTTTTCAAAAAACGAATTGCAAAAACGCAGTGTGAACCCAGCTTAAGGTGCCTTACCAGTGTCTATTATAATGTTGTGGTCCTGTAAGTGAGAAGCTTACATGGTGTACAATACGGCTTCTGTTAGCTGACTCTTATTTTATTATAGTATAGGCAGTATTACACAATATACCTAGATACATGGCTCAGTAGACAGCATTACGCATGCTATCCTTAGATACATCATCTCAGCAGATAGTATCACACATACTAGGCTTAGATACACCAGCATGGCATACTGTGATACACATTTTAGGCTTAGATACCCTGGCTGGGCACCACTCTGTCTCTGCATATCACTGTATAGTTACTTTAGGTGACACTTCTGTATTTTCTGTTGCCTTTCAGCCCTTCAGAGTCCAATTGGCTGCGCCTGTCGGTGGGGATCATGCTGACTGTCAGCAATCTCTTCCTCCTCATCGCCATACCCACCAATTACTGGGCTGTCAGCACTGACAACGAGTCGTATATCGGCATCTGGAAAGCCTGCAACAGTCAGTTCTGTGTGTTCCACTCCCATATAAGTAAGTCTAATGGTGGCCAGCTTTTCCTCAGGAGTCACTACCCCTCCTTATATAACAGTCTCTATTTACAGCACTAGCATCAATCACTATGGGTCCAGGGGGTGGGGTCTAACTCCATAACTCCGCCCATATGCATTTAATTGAACCTATGCACAATAAAAGAATATATCATCTTTACAGGATTATAGTGGAACTGCCCTCTAATTCCTCCACAGAAGGTGAATGGCTCCTATCGGGCAGTGCCAGTGGATTATCCACCACTAACCCCATAATGATTCGCCACAACAAATGGGTGACAGCATGCTTAACGTATAACAACGGCCATACTGGTAATCACCAAGCTATCCCAGGAGTGGATTTTCCTTGGCAGAAGAGAAATAGGGACTAGTATATGAAGTGAAAGGGATAAGTGGAGCATGTGCCCATAGCAACCAGTAAGATTTCTACTATCCCTGGTTGCTATGGGATGATGTCCCTGGTTGCTGTGGGCTGCTGTCCCTGGTTTCTATAAACTGCTGTCCCTGGTTGCTATGGGATGCTGTCCCTGGTTGCTATGAGCTGCTGTCCCTGGTTGCTGTTGGCTGCTGTCTCTGGTTGCTGTGGGCTGCTGTCCCTGGTTGCTGTGGGCTGCTGTCCCTGGTACTATGAGCTGCTGTCCCTGGTTGCTGTGAGCTGCTGTCCCTGGTTGCTATGAGATGTTGTCCCTGGTTGCTATGAGTTGCTGTCCCAGGTTGCTATGAGCTGCCATCCCTGGTTCATTTGGGACATTTCCTTGGTTGCTATGAGCTGCTGTCTCTGCTTGCTTTGAGCTGCTGTCCCTGGTTGCTATGCGATGCTGTCCCTGGTTACTATGTTATGCTGTCCCTGGTTCCTAAGGGATGCTGTCCCTGGTTATATGGGACACTGTCCCTGGTTGCTATGGGACATTTTCCCTGGTTGCTATGAGCTGCTGTCTCTGCTTGCTATGGGCTGCTGTCCCTGGTTGCTATGGGATGCTATCCCTGGTTGCTATGAACTGCTGTGCCTGGTTACTATGAGCTGCTGTCTCTGGTTGCTATGGGCTGCTGTCCCTGGTTGCTATGGGGAGCTGTCCCTACTTGCTATAGGATGCTGTCCCTGGTTGCTATGGGCTGCTGTCTCTGGTTGCTATGGGCTGCTGTCCCTGGTTGCTATGGGATGCTGTCCCTGGTTGCTGTGGGCTGCTGTCCCTGGTTGCTATGGTCTGCTGTCCCTGGTTGCTATGGTACACTGTCCCTGGTTGCTGTGGGCTGCCTTCATATGTCTCATCTTCATGTTCTTATATATTAATGCCTGTTTTTTCTTTCCTATTAAGTCTACAGCAAGGTGTGCCTGGTCTTCTTTCTCATATTTAACATCCTGACCAACCTGTGTATGATAGTTTTCCTTTGGAAAGAAGAAAAGGACAGCAAGAAGGTTATAGCAAAAGCATGTATCTCTAACGGTAAATATGGGCGCTACAACATGGGCGCTGTATATATATATATATATATATATATATATATATATATATATATATATATATAACCAGAGCTATGACATGGGTGTTGTTGTGTTGTAGTGATGCTACTGATATATATATATATATATATATATATACACACACACACGCACACACCAAGACAGATATTACCAATAACACCAGCATATAGGAAGAGAAAATACTATCACCATACATATTACCACCATACTGTTACTGACCAAATCCTGTATACTGAGACCAATATTGCCAATAATACCAGTATACAAGGGGCAAATCCTGTATACTGAGACAAATATTGCCAATAATACCAGTATACAAGGGGCAAATCCTGTATACTAAGATCAATATTACCTGTAATACCAGTATATAGGAAGGAAACATTACCGCCACACCACAACCAACACCACCATATTGTTACTGACCAAATCGAGTATACCAAGACCAATATAACACAGTGCCAGATAACAAGTAAGAAATAATACCACCACATACTGACTAATAGCACTACATATTGACTGATAGCGCCACATACTGACTAACAACACCGCATACTGACTAACACCACTGCCGCTACTGAATAAGATCCACTGTACACAGATCACTATCACCTCATCCAGTCATATAGAGGTACCCAGCTGTACACAAGCTCTGTACACCATATACATTACAGTGCAGTTATAGCAGGTGACTCACAGGGGACGTCTTCTCTGATCGGAGTTCTTCCCTTTTCATCTTCTTCTCCATCTGCCCTGGGCCGTTATGAGAACTTCTCCGAACCACAAATCCACTGAATCTGCCAGACAGACATATTAGGCTCCTCACTCTGGCACCATCCTCATCTCTCTACACACTGCACATCTGTATTGGCTCCTTTACGCCCTCATTTAGTGGGTAGGCTGATTTATGTGACCCCCTAATAATATATGCCACCCTCTGTGTTGTCCCCCTTATAGATGGCCCCCTCTCCCCCTATGTTGTCCCCTTATAGATGCCCCCCCTCCCCCTATGTTGCCCCCCCCCTTATAGATAGCCCCATCTCCCCCTCTTATAGATAGGGTGAGAAGGATGATGGTGGTAGTGGTGGTGGTGATAGTGATAGTGAGAAGGATGATGGTGGTGAGGAGGAGGATGATAGTGGTGGTGGTGGTGGGGATGACTACAACCCCTTATAGATGCCCCCCCTCTCCTCCCCTTATAGATAGGGTGAGGAGGAGGAGGATGGTGGTGGTAGTGAGGAGGAGGATGATGGTGGTGGTGAGGAGGATGATGGTGGTGGTGGTGGTGGGGATGACCACCCCTTATAGATGGCCCCCCCTCTCCCCCTGCCTTGTAGATGCCCCCCTCTCCCCCCTGCCTTATAGATGCCCCCCCCTCTTCCCCCTGCCTTATAGATGGCCGCCCCTCCCCTATAGATGCCCCCCTCCCCTATAGATGCCTCCCCCCCACTCTTATAGATGGCTCTCCCTCCCCTATAGATGCCCCCCTCTCCCCCCTGCCTTATAGATGCCCCCCCTCTTCCTCCTGCCTTATAGATGGCTCCCCCTTCCCTATAGATGCCCCCCTCCCCTATAGATGCCTCCCCCCACTCTTATAGATGGCTCTCCCTCCCCTATAGATGCCCCCCTCTCCCCCCTGCCTTATAGATGGCTCCCCCTCCCCTATAGATGGCTCCCCCCTCTCTTATAGATGGCTCCCCCTCCCCTATAGATGCCCCCCCTCTCCCCCCTGCCTTATAGATGGCTCCCCCTCTCTTATAGATGCCTCCCCCCCTCTTATAGATGGCGCCCCCTCCCCTATAGATGCCTCTCCCCCTCTCTTATAGATGGCTCCCCTTCCCCTATAGATGCCTCCCCCCTCTCTTATAGATGCCCCCCTCTCTTATAGATGGCTCCCCCTCCCCTATATATGTGCCCCCTCTCTTATAGATGGCTCCCCCTCCCCTATAGATGCCTCCCCCCTCTCTTATAGATGGCTCCCCCTCCCCTATAGATGCCCCCCTCTCTTATAGATGGCTCCCCCTCCCCTATAGATGCCTCCCCCCCTCTTATAGATGGCTCCCCCTCCCCTATAGATGCCTCCCCCCTCTTATAGATGGCTCCCCCTCCCCTATAGATGCCTCCCCCCTCTCTTATAGATGGCTCCCCCTCCCCTATAGATGCCCCCCTCTCTTATAGATGGCTCCCCCTCCCCTATAAATGCCCCCCTCTCTTATAGATGGCTCCCCCTCCCCTATAGATGCCTCCCCCCTCTCTTATAGATGGCTCCCCCTCCCCTATAGATGCCTCCCCCCCTCTTATAGATGGCTCCCCCTCCCCTATAGATGCCCCCCCTCTCTTATAGATGGCTCCCCCTCCCCTATAGATGCCTCCCCCCTCTCTTATAGATGGCTCCCCCTCCCCTATAGATGCCTCCCCCCTCTTATAGATGGCTCCCCCTCCCCTATAGATGCCTCCCCCCCTCTTATAGATGTCTCCCCCTCCCCTATAAATGGCTCCCCCCTCTCTTATAGATGGCTTCCCCTCCCCTATAGATGGCTCCCCCTCTCTTATAGATGGCTCCCTCTCCCCTATAGATGCTTCCCCCCTCTCTTAAAGATGGCTCCCCCTCCCCTATAGATGTCCCCCCTCTCTTATAGATGGCTCCCCCTTCCCTATATATGCCTCCCCCCTCACTTATAGATGGCTCCCCCTCCCCTATAGATGCCTCCCCCCCTCTCTTATAGATGGCTCCCCCTCATCTATAGATGGCCCCCCCTCTCTTAAAGATGGCTCACCCTCCCCTATAGATGTCCCCCCGTCTCTTATAGATGCCCCCCTCCCCTATAGATGTCCCCCCCCCGTCTCTTATAGATGGCTCCCCCTCCCCTATAGATGCTCCCCCCTCTTTTATAGATGGCTCCCCCTCCCCTATAGATGGTTTCCCCCCTCTCTTATAGATGGCTCCCCCTCCCCTATAGATGGTTTCCCCCCCCTCTTATAGATGGCTCCCCCTCCCCTATAGATGCCTCCCCCCCTCTTTTATAGATGGCTCCCCCTCCCCTATAGATGGTTTCCCCCCTCTCTTATAGATGGCTCCCCCTCCCCTATAGATGCCCCCCCTCTCTTATAGATGGCTCCCCGTCCCCTATAGATGCCTCCCCCCCTCTCTTATGGATGGTTCCCCCTCCCCTATAGATACCCCCCTCTCTTATAGATGGACCCCCTCCCCTATAGATGGCCCCCCCTCCCCTATAGATGGCTCCCCCTCCCCTATAGATGCCCCCCCCTCTCTTGTGGATGGCTCACCCTCCCCTATAGATGCCCCCCCCTTCTCGATGGCCCCCCCTCCCCTATAGATGGCCCCCCCTCCCCTATAGATGGCCCCCCTTCCCCCTTTGTGCAGGCAGATTTAAAAAAAAAAAAAAACACACACAACTCACCTACCCCGCGTTCCCCCGTCGAGCCTCTCTCCTTCTGCAGCCTCCGGCTGATGCGCGTCTGCCGGGGGTGTCCCGTCCTATCCCCGGCAGCGCGCGCATTAGAGAGCTCCCTGTACGCCGGGGCCCTGACTTACGGTACAGAGAGCGTCTCTAATGTGCGCTCCCAGTACCGAAAGTAAGGGCCCCAGCCCCCAGGTGTACTGAGAGCTCTGTGATGCGCGCGCTGCCGGGGATAGGACGGGACACCCCCGGCAGACGCGCATCAGCCGGAGGCTGCAGAAGGCGGGGACTCTTGTGACCGCAAGCAAAACAATGCTTGCGGTCACAAAAGTGATTGATTGGGGGGGCCCCGCGGACCCCCTCTCGTGGCAGGCCGGGTCACAGCGACGACCGCTGCGACCCTGGTAGTTACACCACTGGTTATGTATATATAAAACCAGAGCTATGACATGGGTGTTGTGTATATATATACCAGAGCTATGACATGGGCGCTGTATGTATATACCCAGAGCTATGACGTGTGCAGTGTGTGTATATAACCAGAGCTATGACATGGGTGCTGTATATATATACCAGAGCTATGACATGGGCGCTGTATGTATATACCCAGAGCTATGACGTGTGCAGTGTATGTATATAACCAGAGCTATGACATGGGCGCTGTATGTATATACCAGAGTTATGACGTGTGCAGTGTATGTATATACCAGAGTTATGACATGAGCAGTGTATGTATATACCAGAGCTATGACATGAGCAGTGTATGTATATACCAGAGCTATGACATGGGTGCTGTATGTATATACCAGAGTTATGACATGGGCGCTGTATGTATATAACCAGAGCTATGACATTTGCAGTGTATGTATATAACCAGAGCTATGACATGGGTGTTGTATGTATATAACCAGAGCTATGACATGGGCGCTGTATGTATATAACCAGAGTTATGACATGGGCGCTGTATGTATATAACCAGAGTTATGACATGGGCGCTGTATGTATATAACCAGAGCTATGACATGTGCAGTGTATGTATATAACCAGAGCTATGACATGGGCGCTGTATGTATATAACCAGAGCTATGACATGGGTGCTGTATGTATATAACCAGAGTTATGACATGGGCGCTGTATGTATATAACCAGAGCTATGACATGGGCGCTGTATGTATATAACCAGAGCTATGACATGGGCGCTGTATGTATATAACCAGAGTTATGACATGGGCGCTGTATGTATATAACCAGAGTTATGACATGGGTGCTGTATGTATATACCAGAGCTATGACATGGGCGCTGTATGTATATAACCAGAGCTATGACATGGGCGCTGTATGTATATAACCAAAGCTATGACATGGGCACTGTATGTATATAACCAGAGTTATGACATGGGCGCTGTATGTATATAACCAGAGTTATGACATGGGTGCTGTATGTATATACCAGAGCTATGACATGGGCGCTGTATGTATATAACCAGAGCTATGACATGGGCGCTGTATGTATATAACCAAAGCTATGATATGGGCGCTGTATGTACGCTATAGAATCAAGTAGAAGACCAGAAACAGTAAGGAAGCTGAGTGACTGCACATCTGCCTTTCTTTCAGCGTTCCTTGGACTTGCTGCCATGATTTTGGCAACTGTTTTCTTTGCATTGACCCGGAACCTGGCATACCTCTCATACGGCTTTGTGCTTGGCTGGTTGGGCACAGGTCTGGTAGTCCTAAGCGGTAAGTATTACAGATATCTGAACCACCCTTTACTATAGGAGAACCCTTCCCCTGTGTAGGAGCCACCCTTTACTATAGGAGAATCCTTCCCCTGTGTAGGAGCCACCCTTTACTATAGGAGAACCCTTCCCCTGTGTATGAACCACCCTTTACTATAGGAGAACCCTTCCCCTGTGTAAGAGCCACCCTTTACTATAGGAGAACCCTTCCCCTGTGTAATAACCATACTTTACTATAGGAGAACCCTTCCCCTGTGTAGAAGCCACCCTTTACTATAGGAGAACCCTTCCCCTGTGTAATAACCATCCTTTACTATAGGAGAACCCTTCCCCTGTGTAGGAGCCACCCTTTACTATAGGAGAACCCTTCCCCTGTGTAATAACCATCCTTTACTATAGGAGAATCCTTCCCCTGTGTAGGAGCCACCCTTTACTATAGGAGAACCCTTCCCCTGTGTATGAACCACCCTTTACTATAGGAGAACCCTTCCCCTGTGTAAGAGCCACCCTTTACTATAGGAGAACCCTTCCCCTGTGTAATAACCATCCTTTAATATAGGAGAACCCTTCCCCTGTGTAGGAGCCACCCTTTACTATAGGAGAACCCTTCCCCTGTGTAGGAGCCACCCTTTACTATAGGAGAACCCTTCCCCTGTGTATGAACCACCCTTTACTATAGGAGAACCCTTCCTCTGTGTAGGAGCCACCCTTTACTATAGGAGAACCCTTCCCCTGTGTATGAACCACCCTTTACTATAGGAGAACCCTTCCCCTGTGTAGGAGCCACCCTTTACTATAGGAGAACCCTTCCTCTGTGTAGCAGCCACCCTTTACTATAGGAGAACCCTTCCCCTGTGTAGGAGCCACCCTTTACAATAGGAGAACCCTTCCCCTGTGTAATAACCACCCTTTACTATAGGAGAACCCTTCCCCTGTGTAGGAGCCACCCTTTACTATAGGAGAACCCTTCCCCTGTGTAATAACCACCCTTTACTATAGGAGAACCCTTCCCCTGTGTAATAACCACCCTTTACTATAGGAGAACCCTTCCCCTGTGTAGGAGCCACCCTTTACTATAGGAGAACCCTTCCCCTGTGTAATAACCATACTTTACTATAGGAGAACCCTTCCCCTGTGTAATAACCACCCTTTACTATAGGAGAACCCTTCCCCTGTGTAGGAGCCACCCTTTACTATAGGAGAACCCTTCCCCTGTGTAATAACCATACTTTACTATAGGAGAACCCTTCCCCTGTGTAGGAGCCACCCTTTACTATAGGAGAACCCTTCCCCTGTGTAATAACCACCCTTTACTATAGGAGAACCCTTCCCCTGTGTAGGAGCCACCCTTTACTATAGGAGAACCCTTCCCCTGTGTAATAACCACCCTTTACTATAGGAGAACCCTTCCTCTGTGTAGGAGCCACCCTTTACTATAGGAGAACCCTTCCCCTGTGTACGAGCCACCCTTTACTATAGGAGAACCCTTCCCCTGTGTAATAAATACCATTTACTATAGGAGAACCCTTCCCCTGTGTAATAACCACCCTTTACTATAGGAGAACCCTTCCCCTGTGTAGGAGCCACCCTTTACTATAGGAGAACCCTTCCTCTGTGTAGGAGCCACCCTTTACTATAGGAGAATCCTTCCCCTGTGTATGAACCACCCTTTACTATAGGAGAACCCTTCCCCTGTGTAGGAGCCACCCTTTACTATAGGAGAACCCTTCCTCTGTGTAGGAGCCACCCTTTACTATAGGAGAACCCTTCCTCTGTGTAGGAGCCACCCTTTACTATAGGAGAACCCTTCCCCTGTGTAGGAGCCACCCTTTACAATAGGAGAACCCTTCCCCTGTGTAATAACCACCCTTTACTATAGGAGAACCCTTCCCCTGTGTAATAACCACCCTTTACTATAGGAGAACCCTTCCCCCGTGTAATAAATACCATTTACTATAGGAGAACCCTTCCCCTGTGTAATAAATACCATTTACTATAGGAGAATCCTTCCCCTGTGTAATAACCACCCTTTACTATAGGAGAACCCTTCCCTGTGTAGGAGCCACCCTTTATTATAGAAGAACCCTTCCCCTGTGTAGGAGCCACCCTTTACTATAGGAGAACCCTTCCCCTGTGTAATAACCACCCTTTACTATAGGAGAACCCTTCCCCTGTGTAGGAGCCACCCTTTACTATAGGAGAACCCTTCCCCTGTGTAATAACCACCCTTTACTATAGGAGAACCCTTCCCCTTTGTAATAAATACCATTTACTATAGGAGAACCCTTCCCCTGTGTAATAACCACCCTTTACTATAGGAGAGCCCTTCTCCTGTGTAGGAGCCACCCTTTACTATAGGAGAACCCTTCCCCTGTGTAATAACCACCCTTTACTATAAGGGAACCCTTCCCCAGTGTAGGAGCCACCCTTTACTATAGGAGAACCCTTCCCCTGTGTAGGCCACGTTGCCAGCACTCAGCACTCCAGAGAATGAAGGGGTACAGGTATTCATAGTACCCAGTAAGTGGGGGCGAGATGATGGATGTGACTATATGGCAAGTGTGACATTACGGGAAATACAGAAAGACCAGGATAAGACACAAAGAGAAGAAACCAGTAGACAAATCCAAGACAACTAATGGCACCTATGGCGGGGCATGCTACTACTATGGGTAATAAAGCTGCCCCTTTGGATGGGGGGTGTTGGTGCTGGGTGAATGAATGGTCCAGCAGATGCTGATAGGTCTCCCTGGGGGAAGGAGTTGTACATGGCGTTCTCAGTAAAGATCACCAGGTTAGGGCTTCTCCATGCTCTACCAGGTGTCCTATGACTGATCCTGACGGTTCCTTTTGTAAATGTGTTATGACTAGAGATGAGCGAACCTGGAGCATGCTCGAGTCGATCCGAACCTGAACTTTTGCCATTTGATTAGTGGTGGCTGCTGAAGTTGGATAAAGCCCTAAGGCTATGTGGAAATCATGGGTATAGTCATTGGCTGTATCCATGTTTTCCAGACAACCTTAGAGCTTTATCCAAGTTCAGCAGCCCCAGCTAATCAAATACCGAACGTTCGGGTTCGGACGGACTCGAGCATGCTCCAGGTTCGCTCATCTCTAGTTATGACTGATCCAATTCTTCTTTCTTTGCAGGTATCGTAAGTTTAATTCATCAGTATGTAGAACCCGACAAAGCTTCCACCCCACCAATAAACCCGGTGCTCAGCAACGATGATCCACCACCATACCCAGGAACCCAACCTGAACCAACCAGTATCATAGTCTCTTAAAGGGCAGTGCCTTGTCTAGACTCCTCACGGGTGGAGCAGCTTTCATTTCAAACAACATTAGAGAAATCAATAAGTGATTATAAGAAACTTTACAATAGGTTTTTCTTCCTTCTGTACTGGCAAGGCTGTTTTCAAGCCTCCCCCCTCACTTCTTATCTGTTGCTTTGTCCATTATAATCTATGGAAGAGAAAGAGGAGCCAAGGGGGATGAGTGAGCCGGGAGAGGAGAGAACCAGCCCCTGCAGCTTGTAGTATAGAAGCCAGCACAGCACAACACCCTGCAATCCTACCTCACTAAGTTCCCAGACCAGCACTGAGTAGATTGACCTGTGAATTCAGCGTTTTCTGTGGCCACAGTCTTCAAACTTCAGGGCTGGTTCTTTCCCGTCCCTGATCATTCACCCCCTCGGCCCCTCCCCCCTCCATAGGTTATAATAGACACAGCACAGCTGTCTTCACTTTGCTTCTCTGTAATGTAGAGGACTTTGCCCGATAATGTACAGATAGGAAGTGAGAAGGGGAGGTAGGAAGGAAACTCTTTTGCCTAATAAAAGCTATTGCAGAGTTTGCTATAATCTCTTGTACTATTGATTCTGCAAAGTTGTTTGAAATGACAGCTACACTTTTAAAGGAATATTCCACTAAAATATTGAAAGCAGAAAAGAATTCTAGTCTGTGATGTCATTGGTTGTTACCTAGTTTGTCCTTTAGCCATGTACATTCCAAAACCAAAGGCATGCAGGATAATTTCTGAAACTGCTAGATACACCCTATAAGAAGTGTATCTAACTAAGAAGTTGAGAGTCCTGGGGTCACATGGTGAAGAACACTGCCCTACAGTTCCTTAGGAATCGGGCTTCTCCTGTTTCTAGAAAATGAGGCTGCAGAGAAGCATCACGTGACCTCTGGCCGCTCTGATGATTGGCTGCAGTGTTCCAGGGAAGAAGTATAAGTTTCTTCTTATAGCATTTTTGGAGTCTGCAGTAGCGCCCCCTAGTCCAGAATTACTGTTTGTAGTCTATTTAATTCATCTCCTCTCTGTGTAACAGAATAAATGTTTTCAAAGCAAAATGTATATAAAAAGTAAATAAACCTTCCTCTAACCACTTTGTAATGTTATTTCAATAAAGTTATTTTTAATTTTCCAAGTTTCTGAATGAACTATTTATTATTTAGCAGGATAAGGACTCCGATAAGGACGCCCTTGTTTCATGTCTCGTCCCTTTCAAGACCTGCATTCAGCATTACTGAATAAGTTTTGCTTAGATTGTGCCATTTAAATCCTCAGGGGCGGAGCTCTAATGTGGAGATAGTGTACAGTTAAAATCTTAAGGGGCGGGGACCTGATGTGGATAAAGTGTACTGTTAAAATCCTCAGGGGCAGGCCGTACTTTTACGAAAATATACGTTGTATGAACATGGCCTAAATCTTTAGGGGCGGGGACCTGATGTGGATATACTGAGGGTAAACTCCTCAGGGGCAGAGACCTTATGTGAATATATTGTATAGGTAAAATTCTTAGGGCAGGGACCTGATGTGGATATAGTGCACTATAAAATCCTCAGGGAGAAGTGCTCTTATGTGAATATACTATACAGTTAAAATCCTCAGGGGCAGGGACCTGATAGTTGATAGTAAGAACTGTTAAAATCCTCAGGGGCGGGGCTAGGATGTGCATATAGTGTACTGTTAAAATCTTCAGGGGCGGGGCTAGGATGTGCATATAGTGTACTGTTAAAATCTTCAGGGGCGGGGCTAGGATGTGCATATAGTGTACTGTTAAAATCTTCAGGGGCGGGGCTAGGATGTGCATATAGTGTACTGTTAAAATCCTCAGGGGCAGGGCTAGGATGTGCATATAGTGTACTGTTAAAATCTTCAGGGGCGGGGCTAGGATGTGCACATAGTGTACTGTTAAAATCCTCAGGGGAAGAGCTCTGATGTGCATAAATAATATGGTATAGAATTTTTTTTAGTGAAGTAGGCAGCGGTTGTTGCAGTTCTTATAGTGGCTATCACAGCTGGCAGCTATAATGATAGCCAAAGTGTCGTCGGATCGGTTAGGTATAACCAGTGCAGGCGTTCACTGTATCATAATATGGTGCAGCATGTCTCATTCACAAGGGGTGTTCAGCCCATAAAATGCAGCCAGCACACGGGACGTGGACTGAACACGTGGACGTAGACTAAACACGTGGACGTGGACTGAACTCAGATGTGTATAACTGTCCTTTCCCTACTGGATTTTCCTAGCTCTTGCCAGCAGCTGTCAAGGCATGATGGGAGTTGTAGTTTTAAGAAGGTTTCCAGAAGGTGATAGGTTACACGTTTTTAGGTCATTTATCAATGAGGCACAATAATGCAGTGTTCAGTGTAATCAATGGGCGACCCTGGTTGGAGATGATTTTATTTTCATGTTGAAGATTTCATGTCACACAGCGAAGATTCACACCAGTAAATGATCCGCACCAGCGAAAAAGAGCAAATTATACACAAATCGTCCTCAACAAGGATTTATCCCAAAGAAAAGAACAAAAAGCAGGGTCATCTTCAGCTGGCTTCAAAAATTATATTCAGCAGTTTCTAAGGTAAAGGGGTGGTCTGGGGAACAGAAGACAGCTGAATCCTTCTGCTTCCCGCGTGCTGAGAAGTAAGCCTTCTGAGATGAGAAGGGGGCAGGGGTGTTTCCCCATGATCACATACAGGTGAAACCACGTGCACACGCGATGACATACATCCACCCCCTCCATGTCTCGGAAGGCTTACATCCGAAATATGGATTCACAAGAAACAGAAGGCCCCAGTCGTCTTCTGCTCCCCAGACAATCCCTTTAAGTATATTTCTGGGAAAGCTGGATGTAAAGCAATATGGCCATGTTTACAGTTCCCCCATTGGGGTTGTCACTTAGCTTTCCCAGATACCTGAACGCTAAATAAGCCTAGTTATGTACAAATACACCACTTCCTCATATTCCTTGATAGATTGCCTTCCAGAAATCTAGGAAAGCTGGGTGGAAAAGCTACATGATGGCCATATTGCTTGTAACCCGAGCTGAAGATGAAGCTTCCAAACAGCTTTGCTAGACTTCTGGAAACAGGTTTGCCATTTAGGAGACTGGTACTGCTGAATAGAACCCAATATGGGACTGGTAACAGACATTTTGGTTGTCACCCAGCTTTCCCAGAATTGCATAACTAAGAAACGGCTGAATAGAGTATATTACAGACTAACAGCTTTCACAAGAATGGTCAGCCAGCTTTCCTGGAGCTCTAAAGAACAAATAAGCATATTAATGTGAGAACTGGAAACGCTTTCACTTGTCAGGTATGCCATTCAGGAGGTTAATAAAGCAGGGTGACAACCCTATGAGAGGAGTAAAGACTGTAATGTCTGACACCAGGCATTCTCAGAAAGAAAGGTAGCTAAGAAACTCGCAACTTTCATAAGAGTTGTCACCCAGCTTTCCCAGGCTCCTGAAGGACAAATCTATCAAGTAACAAGGATGTGTTCCTGCATAACTAGACTGGTTAGCCATTCAGGAGAATGGTAAAGCTGCGTGACAACCTCTATGGGAGCGTACAGAACAGACTGTATGTCATCCAGCTTTCCCAGAAACAGATAAAACTAAGGAAAAGTTCAATAGTCTATGGACAGGTGATTTCTTTGTTATAATAAAGGCAATGCTCATTAACACATAGGAACCCCAGTGCTGCAGATTGGGTCTAGTATATATATATATATATATATGTGTGTGTGTGTGTATATGGTTGTGTGGTGTCCAGCGTGCTTAAGGTCTCGTCACCATCTTGTCATCGTTCTGAAAGGCGCAGAGAAACGGTAACTGAACATCATCCCATTGAACTGTCTTTATTACTAGTCCGGCCATGTTAGCGAGGTCCGGTTACTCTCCGACATTCGTGCATTCGATAGGCACACATGTAAAATATTCCTGCAAACAAGAGACAATGTGAGATCAATGGGCAGGGGAGCTGCAAGCATTACACAGAGCAAATATGAGGAGAATGAATATATATATATATATATATATATATTTATTTACTTCAATCTCTCACCATTTACAAAATCTCTACTTGCTGTCAATATAGAGAAACTTTTCATCATCCAGTTACAGTTGTGTTCAGTCTATATAATAAACCTCTGTGGTCCTAAGACTTGTGACAGGCTAAAATAAATATAATAAAAACGACAGGATTCCTGCTGTGCATTCTACTTAGGCAATATATGTGCAGCCTTGTAGCTTCTGAGATGGCCTTGCTGTAGTGCTCAATAAAAGATTTCTCTATTACCTACGTATGCTAGAACTAGTATGAAGGGCAAAGGAACAATGATATATTTATACAGGCGATCTACTGCGGCCTGATCTTAGATCTTACCTGCAAAGAAAGTCATAAGCAAAGCTACCCAGCCCAAGATGTAGGACCAGGAGAAACGCCAGTCACCAAATCTCTTGCCCAGGAAATTCACTGTTACTCCGGTGTATATCGCCATCGCCAGCAGCACAAAAAGAGCTGTGTACATAAAGATGGAGGCATCAGTTTAAGAATATAACTACAGTAATACTGCCTCCTATATAGAAGAATACAACTACTATAATACTCCTCCTATATACAGGAATACAACTACTACAATAATGCTCCTATATACAAGAATATAACTACTATAATACTGCTCCTATATACAAGAATATAACTACTATAATACTGCTCCTATATACCAGAATATAACTACTATAATACTGCTCCTATATGCAAGAATATAACTACTATAATACTGCTCCTATATACAGGAATATAACTACTATAATACTGCCCCCTATATACAGGAATATAACTACTATAATACTGCCCCCTACAGTATATACAAGAATATAACTACTATAATACTGCTCCTATATACAAGAATATAACTACTATAATACTGCTCCTATATACAGGGATATAACTACTATAATACTGCTCCTATATACAAGAATATAAGTACTATAATACTGCCCCCTATATACAGGAATATAACTACTATAATACTGCTCCTATATACAAGAATATAACTACTATAATACTGCCCCCTATATACAGGAATATAACTACTATAATACTGCCCCTATATACAGGAATATAACTACTATAATACTGCTCCTATATACAGGAATATAACTACTATAATACTGCCCCTATATACAAGAATATAACTACTATAATACTGCCCCCTATATACAAGAATATAACTACTATAATACTGCTCCTATATACAAGAATATAACTACTATAATACTGCTCCTATATACAAGAATATAACTGCTATAATACTGCTCCCATATACAGGAATATAGCTACTATAATACTGCCTCCTATATGCAAGAATATAACTACTTTAATACTGCTCCTATATACAAGAATATAACTACTATAATACTGCCTCCTATATGCAAGAATATAACTACTATAATACTGCTCCTATATACAAGAATATAACTACTATAATACTGCCTCCTATATACAGTAATATAACTACTATAATACTGCTCCTATATACAGGAATATAACTACTATAATACTGCCTCCTATAAACAAGAATATAACTACTATAATACTGCTCCTATATACAGGAATATAACTACTATAATACTGCCTCCTATATACAGTAATATAACTACTATAATACTGCTACTATATACAGGAATATAACTATAATACTGCTCCTATATACAGGAATATAACTACTATAATACTGCTCCTATATACAAGAATATAACTACTATAATACTACCTCCTATATACAAGAATATAACTACTATAATACTGTTCCTATATACAGGAATATAACTACTATAATACTGCCTCCTATATACAGGAATATAACTACTATAATACTGCTCCTATATACAAGAATATAACTACTATAATACTGCTCCTATATACAGGAATATAACTAGTATAATACTGTTCCCTATATACAAGAATATAACTACTATAATACTGCTCCTATATACAAGAATATAACTACTATAATACTGCCCCCTATATACAAGAATATAACTACTTTAATACTGCTCCTATATACAAGAATATAACTACTATAATACTGCCTCCTATATGCAAGAATATAACTACTATAATACTGCCCCCTATATACAAGAATATAACTACTATAATACTGCCCCTATATACAAGAATACATCTACTATGGTAGAGAATATAATATAATAATATGAGTATATATTTAGTAGACAGGCAGTGTTATATACTTGCTCTTTAGTAGACAGGCAGTGTTATATACTTGCTCTTTAGTAGACAGGCAGTGTTATATACTTGCTCTTTAGTAGGACAGGCAGTGTTATATACTTGCTCTTTAGTAGGACAGGCAGTGGTATATACTTGTTCTTTAGTAGACAGGCAGTGTTATATACTTGCTCTTTAATAGGGCAGGCAGTGTTATATACTTGCGCTTTAGTAGACAGGCAGTGTTATATACTTGCGCTTTAGTAGACAGGCAGTGTTATACAGGGGACGCTGTGCACATTATTACTCACTGGAGATGAAGAACATAATGCCTGCAGCAAATGATCGGTTAAATCTCTGGAAGGTGGAGAAATGTGCGAAGGACAAGATCCCGGCGATGATCCCAGCAAAGCAGGACAATGTGGACAGGATCATAAAGGCTCGCGTGGCGTTCCAATATGCTGGAAGAGGAAAACAGATTAGCATTATGGGAAATTTACTAAGCCCTGTATTGTATAGGGGCGACAAAGGTTTACAGGACAGCTGTTCACTATACAGTACGGAAACATTATAGCGGGGTAGGGGGACACTTTTGCTGGGCTTGTGCTCATACACAGAAGCCAATCTGAAAGGCAGAGCTGCAGTGTAAAGCACAGGGAAGCACCTGTATGTGTAATAAGACAGGGGATGGATTATTACTATTCTTATTACTAGGAATGGTGGGATTACAATGTGTTTTCTAATCCCCCCCCCACACAGAGGGTTTACCGTACAGTCCCCCCACACACGCACACACATGGCCTAGATCCAGGGCTACGTACCGATGCTCTCCACCTGCATGTAGCATTTTCCGGTCACACAATATCTCCACAGGCCTTGGTGTGCGAACGCCCCTGACAGGCGATACTGCATCCAGTAGTCTGTGGCGGTGGATACGACTAGGAGGATGTTACCTACGCAGGCGCAGAAAAGGCCTCCACCCATAAAACTGTACATCTTGACAGCAGAAGATGGTGGTGTCTGAAGAAGAAGACAAGTCAGTCACATATACATCTCATATACTGTGTAATAATCCACAATAAATGATGGGAGTTGTAGTTTAGCCACTGTATTGGTGTAGCAGTGGTTTACTCCACTGACATACATAATGAATGTATCCACCCCTGGGAGCCCCCATGAGAACCACCCCGCCCCCACAGCATCCAGATGGAGAGGAAGCCTGACAGGTGGGATGTGGACCCCTGTACCCTGACCTGTAGGTAGCACATATTTATAGCATCATCAGTCTTCACATTGGGAATAATCCTTCACATTTCAGATGCAATAAAACAAATACTTAATAAGTTATAATAAAAAACAAAACCCAGCTGACTGCGGAGCTTGGCTCCCATTCACACTGGAGTCACGGCTGCTGTTCACACCTGGTAAGAAATGGTCATATATCACATACAGGGAATCCCCACCAATGTGACCGGAACCTTATATATAATAAGAGATGATAACATGACAGGATGGAACACCGGGCAATGTGAGGTCTATAATATAGACAGATATAAGATATATAGTTAGAAGAAGAAGATAGATAGATAGATAGATAGATAGATAGATAGATAGATAGATAGATAGATAGATAGATAGATAGATAGATAGGAGATAGATAGGAGATAGATAGATAGATAAATAGGAGATAGATAGATAGATAGATAGGAGATAGATAGATAGGAAAGATAGATAGATAGATAATAGATAGGAGATAGATAGATAGATAGATAGATAGATAGATAGATAGGAGATAGATAGATAGATAGATAGATAGATAGATAGATAATAGATAGGAGATAGATAGATAGGTAGAAGATAGATAGATAGGAGATAGATAGATAGATATAGATAGATAGATAGATAGATAGAAGATAGATAGATAGGAGATAGATAGATAGATAGATAGATAGAAGATAGATAGATAGAAGATAGATAGATAGATAGATAGGAGATAGATAGATACATAATGTGTATCACAGGCCTGGTATAGGGGTCAGTATTTCCTGGGTAATAATTCACCATTCTCAGAGTTGTTACAGAACACAGGACATATTAATGGTCTCTCACACAACACAGATTCTTGCAGGGTATTCGTATACTAATTTTCCTCCTGTGATGGAGAAATCCCTGGGAGTTTGATGCTGCAGACATATAGGTGACCATAGGTGTCCTAGGGAGGATGTCAGCCCCTTACCTGTGTCCTTAGAAGAGGTGAGCAGATAGAAGTTCTCACTCCAACGCCGAGCAAGGTTGAAAGGGATCAGACTAGGCTGCAGTCCAAAAAACCCATGATGCTCCCAAGCGCTGTGCATGGTTTCTGTTGACGCAGGTAAAATCTTTATAAGTCAGGATACCTCCCTCTGTGGGCCGATAGAAAGGGGTCAATAGATGCCCCCTGCCCCCTCCATGGCTCCCCCATAAAGGCATGTGCTTAGCTGGCACTCTGGCACCATGAATGGATGTGATGAGGGCGACAGTTTTTTCCAGAGCACCAGGCCCCATGGAACAATGACGGCCAGGGTTAACCCCTTTATGGCTGACTGAGGCTTTTTTGTGTCAGGGTCGGCACATGAGCGGTGAGCAGGACCCTGGGATTGAACTTCATGTGTCACACATGGCCTGAGGGCAAGAATGTGCTGTATATCATGGCTTATCCTGGGGATGGCTCCCATCACAGCATCTCTAATATATATATATATATATATATATATGCTATCTATCCTGTGTATACCATTTACCTCTTATATGGTTTCCTATCTATTCTACAGATTCACATTACTTCATTTCTACCTAACACCTAGAAATTCTCTTACATCACTGGGATTCGATAGGCCCGGCTCCATCTCATATCTATTCATCCGATATCTTCTCTATCTATCAAGAATTTTTAGACCAAGACTAAATCTTTGTTGAGCTAAAGAGTTTTCAAGGGATAAAGTTCTGATGGCCCCTCCTTAGGTTATGACATCGATGGAGTCAGACTGACTACACTATGGTGGATCAGCTGAATAATTAAGACCAAGGTGCTCTGTGTTTACCAGGATCAGTCCCACACAGGTGGCGGTGCTTGTACCTGCTACATCTGCTCACCACGTCTCCATACTATTTAAGTTAATGGAACTGAGCTGTAATACCAGGCACAGCCACTGGGATGTACACTACTCCCCCCTCTCGATCGGGTAAAGGGGGGTGGGGGAGGTTGGTCTTGGGTGTCGTACCCCCCACTGATCAGACATTGGTGGCCCAACTATCTGATCCCCCCAAACCACATGTACCTTCAGATAGCTGCTTTTAATCCAAGATCTGTTCTGGGGTCCGTTCGGCAGGTGATGCAGTTATTGTCCTAAAAAACAACTTTTAAACTCTGGCTGTGGCTTAGAATATCTGTGCCCTAACTTTGCACCACCCCTCCATCCCTCCTCCCCACCTCCATCATTAGGAATGCCCCTGGCAGGATTTTTCCTATTCCTCTGCAGTGAACACTGCACAGGTGCCCTAACGATTTAGCCCATGTTCAGTATTCACACAGCTGATGAATAGGAGACAATCTGCCTGGAGCATTCCTAATGATGAGGGTGGGGAGGGGGGACAGAGAGGTTGTGCCAGCCTAATGCATATACACGGCCATTGGCATGGGGCTGCAAGTTTAAAAGTTGTTTTTTAGGACAATAACTGCATCACCTACCGAGCGGACCCCAGGACAGAAGCAGCTATCTGAAGGTACAAGCTGTTTGGGGGGGGACAGATTGTGGGTACAGAGTCGCTTTAAGCATAGACCATTCACAGGACACCTCATAGACGTTTTGCAGACTGTAATAAACATTTCCTCCAGATAAAAGACTTGGTGACCAACACAGATTTATTGTCGTATAAAAACTCTGCAACAAAAAAAAACAGCTGTAAGTACAAGTTATAGAAATAACACATTACAAACCTATCACCTGTCTGCAGAATAGGTGTCTGACTGGTGGATGTCCAAGCACTGGGACCATCCAAACAAATGTACAGGGGTCCTGTGACTCATAATTGAAGGAGGAGGTGGCCGGGCATGTGTGCTGTGCATCTATTTCTAGCTAAGTCTATGAGACTGGCAGATAACTAAGTGCTGTACTCTCCTACCACCATCAGTCCCATAGAGGCTAGAGGATACCTCTGATAAAAGTTCTTGCTCCCCACCACCTATATATCATAGATCTATACTAGTGAAGGGTAAAACACTGAACTTTATGTATTTATATCACTTTTCTACATGCTATGTAAACTTACACTAAAAGACCCAGCTGGCATCAAAAACCAACAAAAATGATAGAACTGTCCAAAACGAAAAATCTGCTGCTAACGCTTGGGGGTGGGGGGTTGCGTGTCCCACCCCAGTCACTGACTGGCTGAGCTGGCATTTCTGAGCTGGGTTGTGACGTTGCAGAAGCAGGTGATCCAGGAGGCTGTTTGGGGTCTGGCAGGGGTGATGCGGCACAGGGACAGGTAAGGGACAGGCTGGGACCAGCTAGTTACCCTTATCCTCTGGGTAGGAGACAATCCCTTTAAGGAGCACCTCTAAACGGCAGGTTTCTTCTCTTACAGAGGGTTTACATCTGAGACCCTCATAACTTGCTATGATCAGAACACTTACACAGGAGACTAAGAAATGGTAGAAATAAAACTTGGTTTAAACAATATGACAAAACTCTAACCTTTGTAATGTTGTTCTACACACTGGAAGTCTTGGACCTTTTCTTAAGATGAAGGTGTTAATGTCCTGTGACTGACAGGGTTAACATGGCCGTCATATCATGTTCTAGAAATCAATGGTGCACAATAATATCTGCTGACCGACTACTACTAAACCGAGATCAAGGGAACCTGTCAGCTTTCTCATGCCGCCCGAACCATGAAACAGATATGGACGCCTTCACTGCAATGCTTTGTGATTTGCTATGAAATGCTATGAAGGGTTTTAAAAATTAACCAGGAATGGGGATTAATGTCAATGAGGTTGCTGTTCTGACAGCTTTTCCTTGCTTGCTGCTTTATGTCCTGCAGAAAGTGGTGTATTCCCTCCAGTCTGACACAGCACCCTCTGCTGCCACCTCTGTCCATGTCAGGAACTGTCCAGAGCAGCAGCAAAACCTCTCCTGCTCTAGACAGTTCCTGACATGGACAGAGATGGCAGCAGAGAGCACTGCGTCAGACTGGAAAGAATACACCACTTCCTGCAGGACATACAGCAGCTGATAAGTACTGGAAGGCTTGAGATTATTTTTTTTTTAGAAATACAGTAAATTACAAATCTGTATACCTTTCTGACACCAATTGATCTGAATGAAACTTTTTTCTCCCCTACCCCTTTAAGACCTTACCCACACACTTGTATAAGACAGGCAGGCATAGCAATTCGGCATGGCATTATGCTGGCAGTACATACTTCACAACTACTCTATAGCTTGCAGATCCACCACATGAACCTGTATGTGTAAACAATATAATCTGTATTATTATTTTTTCCATAACTTGGGAAGAAAAACAATAAAAAAAAACAAAAAAAAACATTTCTTTAAAGTGACAGTACCACCAGGCCCAGGCTGAAGCACTGGAGGCGGGCCGACCCACCCTTACTGGGAGGAAACCCTAGCCCCTTTATGACGTGACTCCATTAGAATCAATGGAACCCTATTATAGAGGGGCGGGGGGTTCCTCCCACTAAGGGTGGGTCGGTCGCCTCCAGTGCTTCAGCCTGGGCCTGGTGGTACTGTCACTTTAAAGTATACATAAATGTGAAAACTTTGATGAGAAAAACAGGTAAAGTTCCAACAAGTAGCACAGGCTGAGGGGCCTATGAGCTCACTACTCCTGTGCCTCTCCGGTCACCAGAATCCCCATGTCCTGTCCCTCCACAGACAGGATAAGGGTGTACACCTCTTCCTTGGTTCCCTCTTCACCATCTTCCACAGGTTTCTCTGCAGTATCACCCACTGGATCCAGAGTTTGAGCTTCGTCTTGGACTTGAGCTTTAACCTCAATTGTCTCCCGGACGGCTTTGTCAGAATCTACTTCTCCCTCTTCCTTTGTCTGAGCCAGGTCTGCGGCCGACCCAATACTTATGTCCTCATCTTCTCCGGTCTTTGATGTAAGAGGCAATGAAGTGTTTGAAGTCTCCGGGGCTGAAGGTTCTCCTGCATACTCCATCTCCCAATCTTCATCTTTGTCATTAGATTCCTCAGTCTTGCTGACTACTTTTTCTTCTTCGTTTGCCTTGAACCCTCCCTGAGACGATCCAGCATTAGACCAAGGAGGAGAAAAGCTTTGGCGATTTCTTTGCTGCCAACCATCTCGATTATCTCCCCCTCTCCCTCTGCCATCCTGCCAGCGACCACGTTTAAAGGAGCCACCTCTGTCCTGGTTTCTGTCAGGACTCTCCTGGAACCTCCTCCGACCACCATTATTCGTGTTCCATGATCTGTCTCCAAATCGTCTATCTTGTCCAGTGGAATTATTCTGCCAGGATCGACCACCAAAGTCCCCTCTGCCCCTTCCGGACCCCCTGTAAGAATTGTTTGACGCTCTGCCAAACCAGCCGTCCTCGCTCTGCTTTTCTCCAAATCTTGGGTATCCCTGCTGCGGTGATGGCGAAGTCTGCTTCTCAAAGTTAGAAGAGAACGGGTTGTTACTTTTATTATTTCCAAACCCTTCGTTGGCTTTCTGGCCCCAGGTATTACTGTCAGCCTGAGCATTTCCTTGCCCTGACTGAGTCGCCATGTTCATTGTACTAGTAGTAAGAAATGTTCCAGTCGGGGGCATAACACTGGAAAACGTGCTCTGGTTTTGGCCAGGTGTAGGGCCAACCATAAACTGGCTAAAATTTGGCATTGGGTTTGGGCATGCTTGAACTCCTTGCGGGGTCCCACATGACATTAGACCTGGCTGCTGACATGCAGGAAACTGGTTCATATAGGGCATATTATAAGGTGAACCCATATAGGCACCATAGGGATATCCCATCTGTGTGTATGGACAGCCTGGGCACATAGGTGGGTAGCTTGGCGTCTGAGAAGGCACTTTACTGGCTCCCAAAACTGCATTATTCAGCAAGTAGGACAAAGCATCCAAACGTATGGGAACAGTGATGCCGGAGAGGGAGGAGGATGATCCAGAGCGCACCAGAGACTGCAGATCTAACGCCCCACCAGCAGAGGACGACTGCCCATGTCTGTCCACAGCGTGAGAGGACCTGTGGTGGGAGGCCGGCACAATGGAGGATCTGGAGGGGGCATGCTGCACCTTCTTCTCCTTCTGCTTTGCGCTCTCGTCTGGTGACGTTACAATAGGATCCACGCTGCTTATTTCCCTGATGACGACATCTTGGGATGAAGATAATAGTTCTCTCTCGGATGATCTACAAGAAAAGACAACATAAAAGTCTAAGGAAAACGAGTTAATGCTGCTTTACTAATATCTACAGTGTGCACTGTGCTCCACTCACCTCCAGAGCTGCATCCATAATACTGCTCTTACCTCTTTCCTGGCAGTCAGATGGGCGATCACTGCATAGTCTGTCACAGGCCACAGGCGGGCTCAGTGCAATGATCACAGGTAACACTGATCAATGCTATGCCTATAGCATTGCAATGATCAGTGTTACAGATCTTATGTATGTAAGTTATAGTCCCCTAGGGGGACTTAAAGCGGCACTATCAGCGGGTTCTTCCCAGAGAATCTGCTGATATGCCGTAGTAGCTATGTATGTCAGTAATACACAGCCACTACTTTAGGCCCTCTCCTCCCTCGCATTGTTTGTAAAATCACTAAATGCTCTTATGCAAATTACCTGCATAAGAGCATTTAGGGGATTGCTCTGGGCCAGAAAGCAACACCGCGGCCCGCCCAGCCCCTCGCTTCCCGTCCAGCCCACTATGCATATTCATAACTGCATAGTGGGCTGTATACATGCGACGTTGCTCTCTGGCCCAGAGCAACATCCGTCGTGATTTTACAAACAATTCGGGGGCGGAGAGGGCTTAAAGGGAACCGGTCACCCCCCGTGCCAGGGCAGAGCCTGGCCAACCCCCCACTAGAAACCCTTATACTTGTACGTGCACAAATTCCCGTTTCTGGAGCCGCACCTGCCGCCGAGATTTCACCGTCAGAAGCCCAGCGCGCGCACATCAGAGATGAGTCCGACGCTCATAGAGAATGACGGCTCCATTCATTCTCTATAAGCGTCAGCCTCATCTCTGATGCGCGCATGCTGGTCTTCCGACTGTGATATCTCGGCAGCGGGAGCGGGACTTCATGCACGGCGTAAATATAAGGGTCTCTAGCGGGGGTCGGCCGGGACAGAGTCCCGGCACGGGGGGTGACAGGTTCCCTTTAAAGTAGAGGCTGTGTATTATTGACATACATAGCTACTACTGCATATCAGCAGGTTCTCTGGGAAAAACCTGCTGATAGTGCCGCTTTAAAAAGTGTAAAGAATAAAAATAAAAAAAGGTTTTAAAAATGTGCCAAAGCACCTCCCTCAAGTCTAAATCACCCCCCTTTTCCCATTATATAAATAAAACACATAAAAACTATAAAATAAACATAATATGCCGTAACATGTGTAATTGTCCGATCTAATAAAACAATATTATTCCCGCACGGTGAACGGCGCAAACAATAAATGGCAAAAAACGCCAAGATTGCTGATTTTGTATTATATTTTTTTTAAAAATGATAAAAAGCGATCAATACGTCCGATGTACAAAAATCACACCCCATACAGCCCCGTTGGGGAAAATAAGTCACAAAACGGCCATTTTAATCACACAAAAAAAAAATGTTACTGGTGATTAAAAACTCCAGCCTTGTCTGTATGAAATATATATATATATAGGTATGTGTACGTGACAGGCCCTCATAGACATAGACATACACATGAGACCCCTGAGATATTGTGGCTGTGTATGACAGGACCAGGCTGCTGGAGGCCTCATAAACAGTCACAGGGGCGGGGCATGACACGCTCGCCCCGCCCACAACGGTTCTCTACACATTCTCGGCCTATGAACATCGCCATAGCCGGTATATATGGGTATTATACTGCTGCTATACGGGTGTAGGAGCCCTGATATAAGGCCGGTACTCGGCGCTGTACACCGGGCTCACCTCTCCCGCGCGTTCTCCATCTTCCCGGTCTCTCAGCACCGCGCTCCGCTCTTCCTTTAGATCCCTCCGCCGCGGGACGCTTCACACAGCGCTGGGGTCTATAGAGAGGGCGCGGCCCGCGCATCCCTCCGCGGTAGGAACTGTTTACTTCTAATATGGATGATAAAATGAATCCCATAATAGAATTTCCTTGTATGAAGAGAAGAGGAGGCGGCCAGAGCAGTGTACATCATATATACATCATGTATATACATCCTGTATACATCCCATATACATCAAATACATCCTATACACATCTCATATACATCATATACATCATATATACATCCCATATACATCATATACATCCCATATACATCATATACATCCTATATACATCACACACAGGGGATAGAAGAGTCTACATGGGATACAGATATATAGCAGTACACACTATGGGAAGCAGATGTGGTACAGCCTCCAACTATGAGACCAGGGACAGGAGGGACTGTGAGGCCGGGGACATGAGGGACTGTGAGGCCAGGGACAGGAGGGACTATGACACCAGGGACAGGAGGGACTGTGAGGCCGGGGACAGGAGGGACTGTGAGGCCGGGGACAGGAGGGACTGTGAGGCCAGGGACAGGAGGGACTGTGAGACCAGGGACAGGAGGGACTGTGAGACCAGGGACAGGAGGGACTGTGAGACCAGGGACAGGAGGGACTGTGAGACCAGGGACAGGAGGGACTGTGAGACCAGGGACAGGAGGGACTGTGAGACCAGGGACAGGAGGGACTGTGACACCAGGGACAGGAGGGACTGTGACACCAGGGACAGGAGGGACTGTGAGACCAACGACAGGAGGAACTGTGAGACCAGGGACAGGAAGGACTGTGAGACCAGGGACAGGAGGGACTGTGAGACCAGGGACAGGAGGGACTGTGAGACCAGGGACAGGAGGGACTGTGAGACCAGGGACAGGAGGGACTGTGAGACCAGGGACAGGAGGGACTGTGAGGCCGGGGACAGGAGGGACTGTGAGACCAGGGACAGGAGGGACTGTGAGACCAGGGACAGGAAGGACTGTGAGACCAGGGACAGGAGGGACTGTGAGACCAGGGACAGGAGGGACTGTGAGACCAGGGACAGGAGGGACTGTGACACCAAGGACAGGAGGGACTATGAGACCAGGGACAGGAAGGACTGTGAGACCAGGGACAGGAGGGACTGTGAGACCAGGGACAGGAGGGACTGTGAGACCAGGGACAGGAGGGACTGTGACACCAAGGACAGGAGGGACTATGAGACCAGGGACAGGAAGGACTGTGAGACCAGGGACAGGAGGGACTGTGAGACCAGGGACAGGAGGGACTGTGAGACCAGGGACAGGAAGGACTGTGAGACCAGGGACAGGAGGGACTGTGAGACCAGGGACAGGAGGGACTGTGAGACCAGGGACAGGAGGGACTGTGACACCAAGGACAGGAGGGACTATGAGACCAGGGACAGGAGGGACTATGAGACCAGGGACAGGAGGGACTATGAGACCAGGGACAGGAGGGACTGTGACACCAGGGACAGAAGGGACTGTGAGACCAGAGACAGGAGGGACTATGAGACCAGGGACAGGAGGGACTGTGACACCAGGGACAGAAGGGACTGTGAGACCAGGGACAGGAGGGACTATGACACCAGGGACAGGAGGGACTGTGACACCAGGGACAGGAGGGACTGTGAGACCAGGGACAGGAGGGACTATGACACCAGGGACAGGAGGGACTGTGACACCAGGGACAGGAGGGACTGTGACACCAGGGACAGGAGGGACTGTGACACCAGGGAATGGTAGGAAGTCAGATTCCTGTTGAATACAGGAGGAATAGAGACCACCAGGAATTGCACACCTGGAACCTGGGCACAGTAGAGCAGGTGGTGCAGCAGGACATGGGCACCGGGCACAGTAGAGCAGGTGGTGCAGCAGGACATGGGCACTGGGCACAGTAGAGCAGGTGGTGCAGCAGGACATGGGCACTGGGCACAGTAGAGCAGGTGGTGCAGCAGGACATGGGCACTGGGCACAGTAGAGCAGGTGGTGCAGCAGGACATGGGCACCGGGCACAGTAGAGCAGGTGGTGCAGCAGGACATGGGCGCTGGGCACAGTAGAGCAGGTGGTGCAGCAGGACATGGGCGCTGGGCACAGTAGAGCAGGTGGTGCAGCAGGACATGGGCGCTGGGCACAGTAGAGCAGGTGGTGCAGCAGGACATGGGCACTGGGCACAGTAGAGCAGGTGGTGCAGCAGGACATGGGCGCTGGGCACAGTAGGATCTCTGGGTAGATGATGGATAATAATGGCCTCTGTAGCAGATGGAAACTTGTCCCCATGATCAGTCATTGGTTGGGGAAACCTGCGCAGGTCTTTGGATCACCAATGTATCATAGCGGCAAAGACAACTGGACGCCGGAGTTGTCATGGTGTGAACAAAGTGCAGTCGAAAACATCGTACTTGCTGGGACCAGTGAAACTGGCTCAGTTGCCCCTAGCAACCAAATTCCACCTTTCATTTTCTAAAGAGTCTGTGAGGAATGAAAGGTGGAATCTGATTGGTTGCTAGGAGCGACTGAGCCGGTTTCACTTTACACCATGTTTGATAAATCTCCCCTTATATAGTGTTTATGTACTGCAGCAGGATCTGGCGATCACTCTGGTGCTGTAACTCTTGGTATAGATCAGGGGTAGGGAACCTTCGGCCCTCCAACTGTTGCAAAACTACAACTCCGATCAGGCCTGGACAGCCAAAGTTTTAGCTTTGGCTGTCCAGGCATGATGGAAGTTGTAGGCTGCATTGGTACAGGAGGTAGGCCGCATTGGTATAGACGGTAGGCCGCATTGGTATAGGGGGCAGGCAGCATTGGTATAGACGGTAGGCCGCATTGGTATAGGAGGTAGGCCGCATTGGTATAGGAGGTAGGCCGCATAGGTATAGGAGGTAGGCCGCATTGGTATAGGCCGCATTGGTATAGGAGGCAGGCAGCATTGGTATAGGAGGTAGGCCGCATTGGTATAGGAGGTAGGCCGCATTGGTATAGGGGGCAGGCAGCATTGGTATAGCGGGTAGGCCGCATAGGTATAGGAGGTAAGCCGCATTGGTATAGACGGTAGGCCGCATTGGTATAGGAGGTAGGCCGCATTGGTATAGGAGGTAGGCCGCATTGGTATAGCAGGTAGGCCGCATAGGTATAGGAGGTAGGCCGCATTGGTATAAGAGGTAGGCCGCATTAGTATAGGGGGCAGGCAGCATTGGTGTAGCAGGTAGGCCGCATAGGTATAGGAGGTAGGCCGCGTTGGTATAGGAGGTAGGCCGCATAGGTATAGGAGGTAGGCCGCATTGGTATAGACGGTAGGCCGCATTGGTATAGGAGGTAGGCCGCATTGGTATAGACGGTAGGCCGCATTGGTATAGGAGGTAGGCCGCATTGGTATAGGGGGCAGGCAGCATTGGTATAGCAGGTAGGCCCCATAGGTATAGGAGGTAGGCCGCATTGGTATAGGCGGTAGGCCGCATAGGTATAGGAGGTAGGCCGCATTATTATAGGGGGCAGGCAGCATTGGTATAGCAGGTAGGCCGCATAGGTATAGGAGGTAGGCCGCATTGGTATAGGAGGTAGGCCGCATTGGCATAGGAGGTAGGCCGCATTGGTATAGGGGGCAGGCAGCATTGGTATAGGAGGTAGGCCGCATAGGTATAGGAGGTAGGCCGGATTGGTATAGGAGGTAGGCCGCATTGGTATAGGAGGTAGGCTGCATTGGTATAGGAGGTAGGCAGCATTGGTATAGGAGATAGGCCGCATTGGTATAGGGGCCATGCTGCATTGGTATAGGCGGTAGGCCGCATTGGTATAGGGGGCAGGCAGCATTGGTATAGGCGGTAGGCCGCATTGGTATAGGGGGCAGGCAGCATTGGTATAGGCGGTAGGCCGCATTGGTATAGGCCGCATACGTCCGAAATACGCCAGACAATTGTCTCACAGATTTCCCAGAATATTTGTGCGGTGATTGGCTGCTGTATTCCCACCATGTGGCTGGCCTCATGTGTCTTATCACATCTTATACCATCATCCTTTATGCATACCTCCCAACTTTTCGGATGACCAAAGAGGGACACTTGTGGGTCACTCTAGGAAAATTTTAGACATTTTTATACTTTTTAGCAGTCACATATACAGGATCTGCTGCAGATTGATGCATTTACCTACATTGATATCTGCAAATCTGCAGCAGATCCTGTATGTGTGAATGCATCCCTAGGTCCCAATGACACATCAGTAAGCCTGTCTGTAACTACCGAACGGCAACTGCAGACAGGATTACGAATGTGTTTCAGTAACCGTTTCAGTAACCCACTGACTCAAATAGGTGACACTGACGCACAATGGCTTATTTATTTTATGCATCACGGATCATGGCCCCAAAACGGATTGGAAAGGAACGGTACACCTACAGCTGTGTGTATGGGGCCCTATCAACTGCATGTGTGAAAGAGGCCATAATGTCACATAACTCATCTGAATATAACAATGATTAGAATCCAGCTTGCACCACTTGATGGAATAATATGCAAGTTTGGGTCTATTATACAGTAAAAAACCAGACACCTTCTAGAGCAACATTGATAGTTTATTAATGCAAATCTAATTCCTAGGTCAAAAAGAGGGACATGTAAGGGGCAAAGAGGGACAGAGGGACATGGGTGAAAAGTAGGGACTGTCCCTCTAAAAGAGGGACACTTGGGAGGTATGCTTTATGTGTAAACATCACCATTGATTCCCAATGATATACACTTACCTATTGATCCCTAGTTTCAGTCTCCCTTTGTGTTCACTATCTTCGTTTCTACATTTTATTATGGAGCTGCGTGTTATTCTGTATGTTGTTGTCTGTGTTTTCCTGGACAGTTGATAGTTTAGTATTTTGTGAGTTCCCTTCTCGGACATAGTCTCATTCTTTTACATGGCATCTATCCCTCTGTACTCTGAGGGCATCTAGTGGTAATTTTGTGTTACTGCAATCCTCATTGTTATACAAGCCCTATAGCCCCCTCTTCTCTGAGGACATCTAGTGGGGTCTGTGTGTACTGCATGCTTAGTACTTTCAGTCAAGTCAACTGGTAGCAAACCTGTTAACTCTAGTAGTCATCAAATGTAATGACAACCCCGCTGACAAATGTATGAAGATGTTCCTAATACATGGCAGAAATAGCCCCGTACATGTTTCTGGGTTGTGTGTGATATTACAGCTCAGTTCTATTCATCTCAGTAAAATGTAGCTGCAGTACCAGACTTAAGCAATGTTCAGAGAAGGCGCTGTTTTTGGAAAAAAGCAGCCATCTTGTTTAGATTAATAGAATTAGGGTGCGTTTACACAGAGAGATTTATCTAGCATATCTTTGAAGCCAAAGCCAGGAACAGACTATGAACAGAGAACAGGTCATAAAGGAAAGACTGAGATCTCTCCTCTTTTCAAATCCATTTCTGGCTTTAGTTTAAAAAAATCTGTCAGATAAATCTCTCTGTGTAAACGCACCATAACACAGGGCTCCCTAATGGTCCTTTTACACGGGACGATTATCGTTCGTTTTTGCACGATAACGGTCGAATTCGAACGATAATCGTACGTGTAAACGCTGCAAACGATAAAACGACGAGGGAGAAATCGTTCATTTTGATCTTTCAACATGTTCTTAAATCATCGTTGATCGTTCGCAAAAAATTCGCAGATCGTTCAGTGTAAACAGTCTTTCAACGATTTCCCCTATGTGTGAGATAGGCTTAAACGATCGCAAAACGATCACATAGCGAATTTTCCGTATGATGTATTGTTCCGTCTAAACGCTGATCGTTATAAAAAAAACATCGTTCATTCAAAATCGTTAATCATGCGATCGGGCGAATTATCGCACCGTGTAAAAGTACCATTAGACATGGAAGTCCCCCTTATTATGTAACATCATCACTTGACATCCACCTGATTCATCCCCTTCTAAAATCATCACATGACATACACCTGGTTCATCCCCTTTTCTTTGCTTTTCTATTGTTTTCCTGTGTCTTATAACCCTTTATGAGCCGTGTGCTCCTCCTTATGTGTGTGTATTGTGTATACACACCCTTGTATTGTTCTGTTAGCCAGGTGGTTAGTATTATGTTGCTGTGGGTGGAGCAGCTGCAGGGCGGCTCTGTGTATATATACCTGTACAGGTGATGTGCTGCTGTTATGGCTGCCGGTCACTAGGGCTTTGTGCTGACTCCTGGATCTGCAAGGATTTTCCCATATTGAAGGGCTCAGTTACTTATCTGCCAAGTAAAGACGGCTGTGAGTTATGTTTCTTATTACCCACTGTTCAGGGCACCTCAGCTTACAGCGGCCAGGAGACTTCCCACAGTGACTACCACCACAACCATCATCACATGGGCACAAAACCTGTAGAGGTAGAGGTAAATGTCTCCAACAGCAGCCAGCAAATGTCCAAAGATCTTATTGCATAGCCTGCCATGTGGATATTGTGTCCCATGGATATAGGTTATACTGTGCGATAAAATCTAGGTGTTGGATCATTTGCCTCTACGTGTCCATTCACTGATATCTGGGGTTGTTGGTCTTTCCACTCACAGGTGGGCCGGCTCCATAATACGCCACGTCCTGACTACTGCATAGTGAAAAGATTATTTTCTAAACCAGACAATGTTATTGTGTGTAGTATAGAGCTGTGTATATAATGCACAGGTGTGTGTGTGTGTCTCTAGTATACAGTGCAAAGGTGGGGGGGGGGGGGGGTATAGAGGTGTGTGTATACACAGTGCAGAGGTGGGTGCTCGGCTGGGACTGCATTGAATTGCTGCCATCTGGGCCTCTTCTGACTGAGATGTTGGAAGTAGTAGTTACAGTGATCAGGCTCTGGGTGGCCCAAACAGATCATTAGTAAGAGTATTGTTTGACCCACAGACATAAGTGGCCCCTCCATTACCCCCCCACCCCTGGACTGGATCTGTATTAAGTGATGGATCTTGGTTCTGATGATGGGACTGGTTGGAGTAGAGAGGCCATATTGTTAAAGGGGTTATCCAGTGCTATAAAAAACATGGCCACTTTCCCCCTACTGTTGTCTCCAGATTGGGTGGGGTTTTGAAACTCAGTTCCATTGAAGTAAATGGAGCTTAATTGCAAACTGCACCTGAACTGGAGACAACAGTAGGGGGAAAAGTGCCCATGTTTTTGTAGCGCTGGATAACCCCTTTAACATTTGAATCCTGCCTGAGCTGTGTAGGATATGCTGTCCCCTGCTGGAGTGGTGGTGACGTGTGGAGGATATGCTGTCCCCTGCTGGAGTGGTGGGGAGGATATGTGACCCCTGCTGGAGTGGTGGTGACGTGGGGAGGATATGTGACCCCTGCTGGAGTGGTGGTGACGTGGGGAGGATATGTGACCCCTGCTGGAGTGGTGGTGACGTGGGGAGGATATGTGACCCCTGCTGGAGTGGTGGTGACGTGGGGAGGATATGTGACCCCTGCTGGAGTGGTGGGGAGGATATGTGACCCCTGCTGGAGTGATGGTGACGTGGGGAGGACACGGTGATGTAAGAGCCCTCACATAGGACACAGGTTCCCCCTTAGTAAAACGCTAACATGTCAGGGGTCTGTACAGGACGTCTCTCATGGCTCCGGCTTCAGGGTGATGCTCCACACACA
Organism: Dendropsophus ebraccatus; assembly: GCF_027789765.1. Lineage (NCBI taxonomy): Eukaryota > Metazoa > Chordata > Amphibia > Anura > Hylidae > Dendropsophus > Dendropsophus ebraccatus. Next base: position 79,761,770 of record NC_091465.1, on the reverse strand, counting down.
GCAATGTCTTGTATCCTGTCCTTCTCTGCCCGGGCACCAGATTTATCAGCATTTATAAGACCATAAAACAACCCAAGTTTTGAGTTTGTGTGATGGTCCCCATAGATATAGCTGGGTGCTTCTCTTTCCTGTGCCTTCAATCTGACCCGTGGGGTGAGTGAGCACCGATCTGCTTATAAAGCCTATTACACAGCTCTATAATCATGCAGATGGGGCTACATGGACATAGATGGTGATGTCTGTGCAGCCCTGGCTTTAAAGGGGTACTCCAGTTCTGGGAAAGTTCTCATATAATGCTGCTGGTATATAGAAGATAATAAAGATGTCATGCTTACCTCTCCACCCCCCTGATGTCCTCCTGCCATGTGTCCGGGTCTCTGGGTGAGCGGCTGTCACTGCAGGGGCGGGTTAGTCTGTGGGGTTAGAGGACCCCGGGGAGCTTCTTTAATCTTCTATATACCTGCAGCACAAGTGAAAACATTCCCAATGCCGGAGTGCCCCTTTAATCAGCTGTTGGCCGTGCATCAGCGATTACATGGAGCAGTGCGCAGCTGGTGAACACTTGCTCGCTCTTCGGCTGATCGTTCCCTTTATTACACAGGGCGATTATTGATTCGGCAGATAATCGCTCCGGTTTTATCCAAATCAACTGGTGTCAGAAATTTATAGATTTGTAAGTTATTCTGTTTAAAAATCTCTAGTCGTCCAGTACTTATCAGCTGCTGTATGTCGTGCAGGAAGTGGTGTATTTTCTCCAGTCTGACACAGTGCTCTCTGCTGTCGCCTCTATCCAGAGCAGGAGCAGGAGAAGGAGAGGTTTTCTATGGGGATTTGCTACTGCTCTGGACAGAGGTGGCAGCAGAGAGCACTGTTAGACTGGAAAGAATACACCGCTTCCTGCAGGACATACAGCAGCTGATGAGGACTGGATATTTTTAAATAGAAGTAAATTACAAGTCTATATAACTCTCTGAAACCAGTTGATTTTGGAAGAAAATAATGGCTGGAGTGCCCCTCTAAGTCTATGGAGCGGAAGATCTTGGAGTCAGGAATGAAGCGCTCAGCCATGTGCTTCCTGCCATATCTAGAGATTAGTGAGGGTCTAAGCACTCGGACCCCAAATGATTAAAACCTTTGACATGTCTCCATGCTGTATTATACTCATAGGGACACGATCCATGAATCCTGGTGGGCACACCCTATAGGGTGACCAGATTGTTTGTCTTTATGAAGAGAGTCCTCCCCCCTCCCTCCAGCCGTCACATCAGAACACGGAAAACAATAAGTGCTGAGACAACAGGAGCTTTTCCTTTAATTTTCTAAGAATAGGGAGGAAATGTCACCTGAGGAGCCTCACCCAGCGTCCCTGTCATAGTGACGGCGCCTCGAGCAAAGTCTCTGCGTGTATTACACTCCTAAATATGCCATTAATCTGATATATCTCCATATACAATCAATAGGCAGGGCGACCTGCTCTGATGTTACAGATCACCATACAGCAGGGGTAGGGAACCTTGGCTCTCTAGCTTTGGCTCTCCAGGCATGATGGGAGTTGTAGTTTGCAACAGCTGGAGAGCCAAGGTTCCCTACCTCTGACATACAGTAAAAGGCATCACCTATGTATAGATTTCCAGTCCCCTCACATGTACAGGATCTGCTGCCATGTTCAATCATTGATGTTTGCAGCATCAGATCCGGTATGTGTGAATAGACTCCAAAAAACTGTTACTGAAAGTGACAGTAATGCTTAGGATATTCCCTTTCCAAGCTGACTGTAGGGGGACAACTACTGGGACCCCCACCAGTCACAGTAACAGAAAATTGCCCCTCGAATGAAGGTAGTCATCCCTTTCTGTGACAACTGACCTCTGCCCCTTATCATTCTCTATGGGGCCATATGCCCATATGGTACGCTGGCTGCACCAGCCATTCAGAGCGTCTGGTCAGTGTAAGGAGTTAAACTAACTTCCATAACTAACTAAACATAACTTTTGATGTTGCTGCCCATAGTGAGGCAAACAATTCCTTCCATACTTGTTGTTCCATACTTGTTGTTATCTATTCAGTTTCCTTCCCCCAGTGCTGAGCTTTTCCCTCGGTCTCCCCCCCCCCCCCCCCCTCCTTCTGAGACTGCTGATGTAAATAAGTCCCTGGCAGGCTTTATCTGCAACAGTGTAGCTTTTTTGTAATGCTGGAAGGGTTAATCTGAAGTAAGTTGCTAATAAACTCCCTGTCCTTATCCCTCCCAGCATTACAAAGAAGCTACTATGTTGCAGATAAAACCTTCCAGGAAATTGTTTACATCAGCCTTCTCAGAAGGGAGGGGGAGACAGTGAGAAAAGCTCACACACAGATCTTTGTGTAAGCAGCAGCTCAGAACTGGGGGAAGGAGACAGAATAGATAAGTATGGAAGGAATTGTTGTTCTTAACTTTTGATATGCTGCTGCCCATGGTAAGGCTAACAATTCCTTCCATACTTGTTGTTATCCATTCTCATTCCCCCAGTTCTGAGCTGCTGCTTACAAAGATCTGTGTGTGAACTTTTCTCACTGTCTCCCCCTCCCTTCTGAGACGGCTGATGTAAACCATTTCCTAGAAGGTTTTATCTGCAACATAGTAGCTTCTTTGTAATGCTAGGAAGGATAAGGACAGGGAGTTTATTATCAACTTGACTTCAAATTAACCCATCCAGCATTACAAAAAAGCTACAATGTTGCAGCTAAAGCCTGCCAGGGACTTATTTACATCAGCTGTTTTAGAAGGGAGGGGGGAGGAGGGGGAGACAGATGGGAAAAGCTCAGGGAAAGGAGACAGAATAGATAATAACAGGGAAAGGAGACAGAATAGATAATAACAAGTATGGAAGGAATTGTTAAAAAAAGTTTGAGTGGAATACCCCTTTTAATGCTTACATCAATGAGCCAGAAAGCCCAATGCATAGTACATCGTTGCTTACTAGGAAGCAAGGACACCTGCCAAAATGACAGGTGTCCCTGCTTCTCTAAGTAGTTAATGTAGCGTCCAACTCTAGGGCATTGTGCAAGCAGGTAAGTGGTGGTAAAGCATACAGCGTCTCCACTTCCAGGCAGTACACAGCTCACTGAGCCAGGTGCTCGGTATTGTCTACCTGCTGCTCAGTTATTACAGGGGCAGGGAGGGGGTTGTCATCAACCTGATACTTAATTCACCCAAAAAATTGCAAGGAAAAACTTTTGGATTTACATAGCCAAACTTGGGAGCAAAATTTCTAAACTAATGGATTCTCTCCGGTTTTACACGGCTGAGTGACAACCAGATCAGACTGTCAAAGTACAGTAAGAAAGTACAGTAAGATGTTGCTCAGAAAGCAAATATCCTAATGAAAAGGCAAAGTCCTTTTGTATAGAACGATTGTACGAGATAAGAGGCCGGAGGAAGAGATCCTTCCACGTTGTAGAGAACTCGTGTCCTCATTACCTCTGACTAATTCTTAGAGTGAACAGTTCCCGTCGCCTTCCTGCCCACACCTTTTTTTTTTTTTTTTTTTTAATATATAATCTCTGGGCATTGCTGCACAACTAGTCTAACCAGTCTCTTCCTTCTGCTTTCAGTGCGACGTGGCCGCAGCGAGAGTGCACATCTCCTCCACCAGCAAACCCTCTGACAGCATGGCACTCAACCTAGAAAACGGGGCAAAGTCTCTACCGACTAACGGCAAGTCCAGAAAAGTGGCCCTGGTCACGGGGATCACAGGACAGGATGGCTCCTATCTGGCTGAATTTCTGCTGCGGAAGGGCTACGAGGTGCATGGCATCGTCCGCCGATCAAGCTCCTTTAACACCGGGAGGATTGAGCATCTCTACAAGAATCCACAAACTCACCTAGAAGGAAACATGAAGCTGCACTATGGCGATCTGACTGACAGTACGTGTCTGGTGAAGATCATCAATGAGGTGAAACCCACTGAAATCTACAACCTGGGGGCACAGAGCCATGTCAAGATCTCCTTTGATCTGGCGGAGTACACGGCCGACGTGGATGGTGTTGGCACTTTACGTCTTCTTGATGCTGTAAAAACCTGCGGCCTTATAGGCTCTGTGAGGTTCTATCAAGCCTCAACCAGTGAATTGTATGGAAAAGTCCAGGAAATCCCCCAGAAGGAGACAACTCCATTTTACCCCCGGTCTCCTTATGGAGCTGCCAAACTCTACGCCTACTGGATTGTGGTGAATTTCCGAGAAGCCTACAACCTGTTCGCGGTCAACGGTATTTTGTTCAACCACGAGAGCCCGCGAAGAGGGGCAAACTTTGTAACCCGAAAGATTAGCCGGTCGGTGGCCAAGATTCACCTGGGGCAGATGGAGTGCTTCAGCCTTGGGAACCTGGATGCCAAGAGAGACTGGGGTCACGCCAAGGACTATGTGGAGGCCATGTGGCTGATGCTGCAAATAGATGAGCCGGAAGACTTTGTGATCTCAACGGGAGAGGTCCACAGCGTCCGTGAGTTTGTGGAGAAAGCCTTCAAGCACATCGGAAAGACCATAGTGTGGGAGGGCAAGGATGAAAACGAAGTGGGCCGCTGCAGTGAGACCGGCAAAATCCACGTCAAAGTCGATATAAAGTTCTACAGGCCCACGGAGGTGGAATTCTTACAGGGAGACTGCAGCAAGGCCAAGAAGAAGCTGGGATGGTCGCCACAGGTCTCGTTTGATGAACTGGTAAAAGAGATGGTGGAGTCGGATATTCATCTGATGGAAACCAATCCCAATGCCTAATGCTGCCGGGTGTAGTGACCCGCTTACAATCAATAGGGCAACTGGCTAAATCACTCAGTCCAGATAGATATTGCACAGTGATTGGTAGTGTAACTTATTGACCCGTGTCTGTATAACCGGTGGGCTGTGATTGCAGATGTTTACATTTGTCCGTTTATTTATTGGGGGAAACGTTAGTGGGGTCTTGATTGTTTTCCTTGTTACTAACATGTCTTTTACTACTCTACACTATGATGTTGTTCTACCGTGTTCTGGATGCCAAGAAAATATCAGCCTCTTCGATTGCTTCTCCTTTGTTCGTTCTTAATAAATTGCATTGTTAAAAAAACAAACAAATGTGGATGTGGATTATTGGTCTGAGTGCCTGTAACTCCTCAGTGCAGCTGAAATCTATGGAAGTCTGGAAAACTTAAAGGTACTTTTATTTATTTTATTTTTTTTTTTATCCAACTGATGTCAGTTTTATATAGATTTGTAATTTCCTTTGATTTAAAAATCTCCAGTCTTCCAGTATTATCAGCTGCTGTATGTCCTGTAGGAAGTGGTGTATTCTCTCCAGTCTTGACAGTGCTCTCTGCTGCCATCTTTGTCAATGTCAGAAACTGTCCTGAGGAAGTTTTCTATGGGGATTTGCTGCTGCTCTGGACAGTTCCTGACATGGACAGAGGTGGCAGCAGAGAGCACTGTCAGACTGGAGAGAATACACCACTTCCTGCAGGACATACAGCAGCTGATAAGTAGTGTTGAGCTGATCTGTCAAGTGTTCACGTCTGCAACTGAGACTCTGCATTTGTTTACCGTTGCATGCCGCCCTAGGGCTACCAGGAAAACATGGATACAACCTACAGTCATGTCCATGTTTTCCTGGCAGCCCTAGGGCGGCATGCAATCTCTGCAGCTACAGGTAATCAAATGCCGAGTCTTTCAGTTGCCGACTTAAACACTTTTGACAGATCAGCTCAACACTACTGATAAGTACTGGAAGACTTGAGATTTTTAAATAGAAGTAAATTACACAAATGTGCATAATTTCTGACACCAGTTGATTTGAAAGAGAATTTGTCGGGGTACCCCTTTAACAGTTTTGAAGGGTCTGGTCTGGGTTCAGCTGATCACTAGAACGAGCTAGGAGAAGCAGATGACTTGGCTGGATTCTATAGGAAGTCTATCTGCAGAAAGATGGGGAAAGAAGTGCCTCTGGCTCGTTCAGGTGATACAGTAGTCCTCGGTGTGTGAACAGTCAGACCCTGGTATCTCTATCATGTCTAGTGCGTTTACACAGGCAGATTTATCTGACAGATTTTTGAAGCCAAAGCCAGGAACAGACCATAAACAGGGAACGGGTCATAAAGGAAAGACTTGAGCTTTCTCCTTTTTTCAAGTCCATTCCTGGCTTTGGCTTCCAAAATCTGTCAGAAAAATCTGCCTGTGTAAACGCACCATTAGGTTATTGTGTAGCTCCCACCACCCCAGGTTTACACCTGTGAGATAATTAGACAAATCTACAAGGGAGAGAGATGTTAAATAATGGTGCTTTTACACAGACAGATTTATCTGACAGATTTTGGAAGTCAAGGCCAGGAACAGACTATAAACAGAGGACATGTCATAAAGGAAAGACTGAGATTTTTCATCTTTTCAGATCCATTCCTTGCTTTGGCTTCCAAATCTGTCAGATAAATCTGTGTAAACTCACCATAAGGTATCCAGGACTAGAGAAAACATTGCTTCTCTCCAACGGCCGCTCCCGCTCAGTGACTTCCAAAAAAACGCTCCCGCTGCCCATGCCCTCAGGTTGTGTGACATTAAAGCTCTGCTCCATTTACGTCATTGGAACAGAGCTGTGATACTACACACAAACTGAGGACAGGGGTGGAGCTGTTTCTGGAGAAAGTGGCAATGATTGGTACTGGATAAGAGGGTCTTGAGGTCTTCTACTGCAAATTATTGAACATAAAGCCAGGAATTGATATATAAGAGGAGTTTCAGGGCCCCTTAGGGAGGTGAACCAGTGTCAGAGTGGTCTTGCTGCAGCCCACCCCTGACCTCCCCATTGAGAACACAGAAGAGTATGGCCATGCTGACTGTTCATGTGTACAAGAGAACTGGCTGACAGTCATTGAGAATGTATATGGCTGCCTTAACACGACTAGATGTGCTTGATCTTCAAACATTATCTACTGTGGTAGATGTAGACTTGGGGCCCTTTTACACAGATTATCTGCCAAAGACTTGAAGCCAAAGCCAGGACTGGATTTGAAAAGAGGGGAAATCTCAGGCTTTCATGTATGACCTGATCTCTGTTTATAGTCTGTTCCTGGTTTTGGCTTCAAATCTTTGGCAGATAATCTTTCTTTGTAAAAGGGCCCCTTTGGTGCGTTTACACAGACAGATTTATCTGACAGGTCATTGAAGCCAAAGTCAGGAACAGACTATAAATATAAGTCATAAAGGAAAGACTAAGAGTTCGCCTTTTCAAATCCATTCCTGGCTTTGGATGGTATTACACGGGCCGATGGGGGGGGCAGATAATACCTGTAAACAAGTGCCAATCTGCTAGATTGGCACTCATTTACTGGGCCTATTACACGGCCCGATAATCGTTTAACAAAGGCTGCAGGGACATCGTTAAAAATGTCCTTGCAGCCCTTGTTTAAACTGCATACATTACCTATCCAGGCTGCAGGGCTTCTCTTCCTCTGTGCTTCTCCCCCAAGTCCCGCATGCTCCAGCTTCACAGCGGCTTGTCTCAGCTGACAGGCCGCTCAGCATATCACTGGCCGCGGCGGTCCTGGCCTGTGATTGGCAGAGTGGCCTGTCAGCTGAGACAAGCCGCTGTGAAGCTGGAGCGCGTAAGAGGAGCCCTGCAGCCTGGATAGGTATGCATTCCTCTCTTCAGATCGTTGGCCGCGCACAGCTATTGCGCGGTCGGTGCCCAACACTTATAGGTCTGAACCTATATCATCGATCAGCTGATTACCACGATCTTTGGCTGATTGTGGTCTTTATTACACGGAACGATAATCGGCCAGATAGGGCCGATTATCGTTCCGTGTAATCGTACCCTTTGGCTTCAATAATCTGTCAGATAAATCTGTGTAAACTCATCCTAAACTAACAATCCTGTTAGTACTCATTTGCCCAAGTACCCACCGCTAATCCTATACTTAGGACATGGTTGGGAGGTGTTTCATAAAGTACACACAGGCCCAGATTTACAAATATAATCAAGCATGGTGTAAAGTGAAACTGTCTCAGTTCCCCCTAGCAACCAATCAGAATTCACCTTTCATTTTCCAAAGAGTCTGTGAGGAATGAAAGATGGAATCCAATTGGTTGCTAGGGGCAACTGAGCCTGTTTCACTGTACACCATGTTTATCTAAAGCCCAGACTACATAACTATAGGCAGATTTGGGCCTGTGTATTAGCATTGACACTTATTAGATCATCGCTCCCTTTGGATATGTAAAAAAAAAATATCTGTCAGCCACTTGTCTCTCCATGTAATGAGACATGTAGAAGATGTCTGACTAGGTGACACATTTATTAACATGTGTCCTGGTGTATGCCATGGAAAAGGACCAGGGTTGTGCAAAAATCTGCACCTTTTCAGTATCTTACGGCCTACTTGCCGGGGGTTGCAAACAGGCATAAATGGCTGCGCCTGAGGTGCACCTCTTAGTAAATCTAGTGGGGTGAATGTGGGTTGGGAATGATGTAAGACCAGTGTACTCTTACTGTTCGTAAATGTCCTCCTAGGAAGACACTAACAATCTAGCGTGTGTGTGTGTGTAGCCCTGGCTGTGTAGGAGATTGGCCCAGCTAATACAGGCTTATAGTGTGAATGTGGCCTAGACCGTCTAAGGGTATGTGCACACTATGGAATCTGCCATATGCTCCTGCTTGAAGTTCTATGCATTGATTTCATAGTGTGCGCATACCCTAAGAAGTGTCCCACAGGAATATGTGGGCATGGTCTTGTGTACTACTTCAGTTGTCTCTAAGCAAAAGATGAAGGAAGTTCAAGAAAAATCTATGAACTGACCAGGAAATGGTCCTGATGCATACACCATCTTCCCTGTCCCCGCTTAAAGGGGTGCTTTTTCGCTGGGACTGGGGAGGAGGTGGCTGAGGGAAAACGTGTCCACTCACCTCCCCGATTCCAGCGGCGGGTCCTGCATTGCGGCGCTCTGGTTCCCGCCCGCTTCTTGGTGCCTGACGCGGGCCCGAGACGTGATGTCTTAGGTCCGCTTAGCCAGTCGGTGACAGAGGTGGGATCTGTTTCAAGTCCGCTCAGATCCCGCCTCTGTCGCTGAATGGCTGAGCGGACCTGAGATGTATCATCTGGGGCCCACGTCAGACACCAGGAAGCGGCCGGGGACTGGAGCGCCGCGATGCGGGACTTGCTGCTGGAACTGGGGAGGTGAGTGGATGTCTTTTCCCTCAGCCACCTCCCTGCGAAAAAAGTGCCCCCCCCCCCTGCTGGAGTACCCCTTTAATCCAAGCAGCCACCTCTTCCCTGACTCTTGGGGGCGGGGCGGGGGGGGGGACTGAGCTCAGACATCTCCTCTTATGAGGGGAGTGACTCTTTGAATGGGCAGACAGGATACAAATCACCATCTACGGGTATCACTACTCCTTAAAGTGTCACTATTGTATATAATTTTTTTTACAGGTGATTTTAAGAAACTTTGTAATTGGGTTTATTAGGCAAATATGCCATTATCTGCATTCAAAAAGAATTGTTTAGGATTGTGCTTTATGATAGTAACTTTAACAAACTTATATTTTTATTAATACAAAGCATAAAGAATACAATTACGGTATATATTCTATTACTGTTAGGCAGTATATTACACTGTTCTGTACAGTATACACAATGATACCACCTGTGACATTAGTCTGTGGACCCTCCGCTCCTGGATTTATGTAGGATCCTCTGGTATCTCATGAGCTGAGTCGTGTGTGGTCAATGTATCTCTCTATGATGAGACCGGAGAATCCTTAGGTGGACCCCCAGCTTTACAATCTGCACTAACACTGACTGACATTTTGTTTCTCACTGGTTTTTCATTGGTGGGCCCCCAAGATCATTTCCTCTATTGGGCCCCATATACCCCAGTACAAAGCTGGATGAGGCGGTAGTATATTGCGGTATTATGGGGATTTGTGCATTTTTATCCATTTGTGGTTTATGATCCCATCATAGGGATTATTATAGGGAATTATAACACTGAAGGTAATTATCTATATACATATATAATACTATGGTCAATGGAAGCTCTCTTACACACCTGGACACAGGAACCCCTACTGTTCTGGATTACTGGATGATCTAGAACATGGGTGGGGGAACCTTGGCTCTCCAGCTGTTGCAAAACTACAACTCCCATCATGCCTGGACAGGTTTGGCTGTCCAGGCATGATGGGAGTTGTAGTTTTGCAACAGCTGGAGAGCCAAGGTTCCCTACTCCTGATCTAGAACCTCTGGTTGTTATCCTGCAGATGGCTGGAGGAGCAGGAGTATCTCTCTTTCCAGCTCTGCCGCTCTTTCTCTCAGGTCGGGGGGCTTCTCTGCAGGATCCTCCTTCCTCAGCTCCGACAATACATTACGCAGGGCATCCACATTTTTTACTGACTCCATTTGCTGCGGGTTTTCCTTCAGTTCTTGCACCCAGTCCAGGTACGCCTGCAGCAGTCCCATGTCATCCAGGAAGCTGCTGAGAACCTTCAGGCCGGGCAAACGTCTCTGCAGCTCCAGTAATCTCTCCTTACCTCTGTCATTCAGCTTATTACCCACAATCCTAGGGAGGGAGAACAGTGAATTATAAATATTCAGATCCTTAGGGGGCAGTATTATAGTAGTTATATTCCTGTATATAGGAGCAGTATTATAGTAGTTATATTCTTGTATATAGGAGTAGTATTATAGTAGTTATATGCACAAGCCAAAAAGACAGAAATGGCTGCACATCGCACCTATGGCTGACACGAAAGCTTATTCAGCTACATTTGAAACCAACATCAGAAGTTAGTATATAATTTGGCCAAACCATATTGCCTCATGTACCACGTGCAGGTCTTCTGATACACGAGTCCCTAACGAAAAAACATCACTGTGCCATTCAGTGACCACAATCCCCGCAAAACGTGCGCAAGCAGAGAAGGGGGGCCATGGAATAGCCCTGCAACCCCATTGTCACAGGACCAGACCCTAAAGGGCCCCCACGGACCCCGCAGGCGCCACCGGCGGAAAAAGTGGACGCCAAGCAACACAAGTGTGAACAAGCTCTCCATCTCTCTCCATTCCTCTGCAGGTAGAATGGGAGAATACTAGGAGATCCTCCCCTTATGTACACAGGTGCTTCCTGCTAATTTGGATCACATGGGTCTTACACAGCACGAGTGCTAGCCACAATGAAAAAAGGGACAGAATACATAAAATATGCACAAGCCAAAAAGACAGAAATGGCTGCACATCGCACCCATGGCTGACACGAAAGCTTATTCAGCTACATTTAAAACCAACATCAGAAGTTAGTATATAATTTGGCCAAACCATATTGCCTCATGTACCACGTGCAGGTCTTCTGATACACATGAGTCCCTAACCTGCGGGGTCCGGGGGGCCCTTTAGGGTCTGGTCCTGTGACAATGGGGTTGCAGGGCCATTCCATGGCCCCCCTTCTCTGCTTGCGCACGTTTTGCGGGGATTGTGGTCGCTGACTGGCACAGTGATGTTTTTTGGTTAGGGACTCATGTGTATCGGAAGACCTGCACGTGGTACATGAGGCAATATGGTTTGGCCAAATTATATACGAACTTCTGATGTTGGTTTTAAATGTAGCTGAATAAGCTTTCGTGTCAGCCATGGGTGCGATGTGCAGCCATTTCTGTCTTTTTGGCTTGTGCATATTATAGTAGTTATATTCCTGTATATAGGAGCAGTATTATAGTAGGTATATTCTTGTAAAAAGGAGCAGTATTATAGTAGTTATATTCTTGTATATAGGAGCAGTATTATAGTAGTTATATTCCTGTATATAGGAGCAGTATTATAGTAGGTATATTCTTGTATAAAGGAGCAGTATTATAGTAGTTATATTACTGTATATAGAAGCAGTATTATAGTAGTTATACAGCGGTAGAGTGCAGTTTGCACTGCCGGCAACGCTAGCAATAGAGGACGTATGGTAGGGAAACCGACCTGATGTGCTAGTACTTGTGGTGCTCCCAGACAGAAGAAACAGAGATTTGCAATGCAACATCAAGAGAGAGTAGAAGGTCCGGCAGGAAGAAGCGCCGAGTGGGCGTGAAACGTCGTTCCGGGGTATAGGCGCCCGCTATTCCATCTGTCCTCCCTCCATCATGGACTCTTGTCTATCGGAATAAAGCATTAGCTTGGAAGTCTCTACTCCCTCTTGTTGTTGCATTATAGTAGTTATATTCTTCTATATAGGAGGCAGAATTATAGTAGTTATCCACGACATGAAGAGAAAGGAGCGGCTGCACATCCCATCTATGGCTGATACTAATGCCGCTAGGCCTATTATAAAAATCAACACCAGGGTGTCTGTATATAATTTGATCAAACCATAATAGCCCCGTGTACCACGTGCAGGTCCCCTGGTTCACATGGGTCCCTACGCTAACTCCACACCGTGTCGGTCAGTGACTACTATAATACTGCTCCTATATACAGGAATATAACTACTATAATATCCCTGTTGAATTCCCTGGAATATCCTGGCCACATATTCCCGTGAGCGCAAGTATGCGGCCCGGATGAAAGGCATGATGAGAGAGCGAACTGCTTTCGGACCAAAAGTCTGAGCAGTTCGCTCATCTCTAACGGCAGCACATCCATAAACTTATGACTGACCATCTGCTTCTCAGCCCTATATACTACTAACATTAGGAGTTACTTACGATTTCATCAAAGTTTATAAGCCCACACACCACTTCAAGGTTTCTGAGTGTGGTTCCCTACATAGGGTCGGAGCCTGGCTTTATTCAGTCTTGTGCCTGACAGCACAGGGTAAAGTGCCTTTTTTCCCATCTGCTTTTCCTTGTGTGGTGTTGGTTCCATGTGGCGGCCAGTGATGTCGCGGTGCAGTGTCTGGGGGTGGTGGGGGCTATACCTGGCAGCATTGGTGCTGCGGGGGGGGGGGGGGGCTATACCTGGCAGCATTGGTGCTGCAGGACATCTGGGCCACTCCCTCCTGTTGCGTTGCTGTTGTTGCGATGGTGATCGCTGCGTGGGGCTGCGCCATTTCTAAGTTAGGGACCCACATGTATCAGGAACCTAGACGTGGTGTGTGGGCTTATGCACTTTGATAACTAACTCCTGATGTTAGTAGTATATAATGCCGAGAAGCAGTCATAAGTTTATGGATGTGCTACCTTCTCTTTTTTTTTTCTCTCCATAGAGTTACATTTTAGTATTTACACAGTTGTACATACAGTAAGTAATACTTTTATAGTAGTTATTTCAATATCTTTCATTTTACTTACGTCAACAGCCGCAGAGTCTTGTTGTTTTCAAGGCAAGGGATTAAATTGTCTAATCCACTGTCCGTGATCTCATTGATGTCCACATATAGCTCTTCCAGAGTCCGGTTATAACGTAATGCCTCCAAAAGGCACTCTATTCCTTCTGAACCGATGTTGTTACCACACATGCTGAAGCAAGATATAGCGACATAAACACAATGGACAAAGTGATCGACATGACAAGAAGCAGGTCAGTGCCCCCCACCCACTACAGTATCACACTACTTTCCTGAGATACTCTGTGCTGCTGGGATAAAGCTATGTTGTAACACAATATAAAAGAAACATGACACAGTTACCACTTACAGGAGACTCTTCACTTGACAGGTTGGAGATTTCAGCATTTCTGCCTCTATTGTTGCTGCTTCTTTGCCTAAAGCATTATAGCGCAGGCTGAAAACAAAGGGAAACATTAATGGTTTCCATAGGTATAATATACCGTACAGGTGACATGTAGACAAGTGAGACAACATGTATTGTAGTATGAGCATATATAGTACACAGAAATGGCAGTCAGATATGTACAAGAATAGCAGTTAGTAGTTCTGTCGGCGGAAGAAGCGTCTAACCAGACGAGAAACAGCTCTCCCGGAGAGTGCACGCCCTCTGCACCATCCATTTTCTCTCCCTAGCTGTACACCGGTCTATTGCCACATATTATAGCAGTTATATTCTAGTCCTTAGTCTGGAGTTTTATAGCACCTGTATCTTTGTGTAAAGAAACAGTTGTACTGTTCACAGCATTTGTGAAATCTCTAAATTCAAAGACATAAATTGTCTTAGAGTTTGATAAGATGCAATAAAATCTTTGAAGAATGACCTTTGTCCTCACAGTTATTTTTAGTATTGCAGTATCACACGTACATTTAATCTACAAAGTGATTATGCTTTTTCGGTTAGGTCTATGTGAGGTTATTACACTGTGATTATACAGACAGCCGCTAACACCCAGACTGTCAGTGCAGCTCCTCTATAACCTCTATGTCCTCCTGTAGCTCCAGAGTATAACATAAATCTGTGAATTTACTTGCTATAAGAAAGGTGGAGAGGTAACCATAGCTTCTTTCATTGGTTTCTGTATACTTGCAACAATAAATATAAAGTTTTCCCTAGCCAGACCCAAACATGCTGGGTTATCAGGCTGATAGCCTCAACTTACTGCTTTTAAATTATTCTCATTACCTTTCCCACTCCCCTTTTCCATGTTTTTATTCGCCCACTACTCCGATAGGATCCCCCATGTACGTAAAGTAACTCTCCTTAAGAGGGAAGTCAATGTGTGACCTCTTAAAGAGCCCTGCAATGTGTTATGGGTTATGAGCCAAACCAGACACCCCCAGCTGTAGACAGAACAGTTTGGGAGTTGTTGTTTCTTGTTGGTGCAGAGTTAGGCTATGGTTGGCTTTGGGCATTGGTTCTCAGAAGATATGGATTCCACACACGCCATCTCATGCAGCCAACAAGGGCTCCACACTATGCAGACCAAGTTTATAAACTCCGAAACAGTTCTGTCGACAGATTTGTCTCATTGATTTAGCTGATAACCTGTTTTTTTTTTTTGTTTCTAATCTTGGGTGTTGACGTTTGCTCCAACTGGAGGAGACATTTTTCCAAGGAAACATTGTCCCATAGTCTCCCTAACAACTGGATTTTCCCATGATGAATCAGAGAGAGAACAAGAGGATTGGCTTGAACCTGACCTGGCGCCAAGTGAAGGCAAAAGCCAGGAATCGGCAGTGGTGGAAGTCTCTCAAGTTAGCCCTAAGACCTTATGAGTAAGAACAAGACTATAAGCACCTAAGTTGCCAGGGCTTTCCAAGATCTACTAAACCCAAAAGGAAAGGGCTGTCATGTTTGAGGGCAAGGTCTAACACCATCATGGCCACTCTTTTGTAGTGTAATGTTTCTCCACAAAAGTAACAAAGAAAAATGAAAACCTATTCAGTACTCACTATAAGGTTTGACATCGATAGAGAAGGGGTTTCATTGTCCGTAGTCCTTGAATTCCAATGTTAGTATAGCCAAGATTTAGAGTCTTTAGTGTACAAGTAGAGTGCTGTAGGATGTAGCTTAGTGTAGCACAGTCCGCCGGGTTCAATATCACCTTAAACAGGTCGACTTCATCAATCTCAGGGGCCACGGCTTTCACCACCGATTCTTGCTTCAGTTCCCTTAGACAGTGGAGAAGGTTGAGGAGCTTCTGGTTCACTTCAAATGTAATTTTTCCTTTGAACCAATTGGTTATGGGGACGAGAATCTCAGGGGTGAAAGAATCCACCAAGCCTCTTAGTTTTCCTTGTATTCTAAATGATATAAGGCCCATGACAAAGCGAGAGAACATTTGTAGATTCTCCCATTGCTTTGATGTCATGAGTTCCATAGTGGTGGTAAGAAGCTGGCTTTGGATTGGCTCTTTGGGATAAATTCCAAAACACCAGAGGTCAAGACACTGTAGTAGTTCTTCTGCGGAAGAACCTATAGAAACAACACAATAGAGGGCAGCAAAAAATTCCTGAATGGTCATATGAAAGAAGGAAAACATCTCAATGTTACTTTGACCTTCAGCGTTGACAAAGATCCGATGAAGAAAGCTATCTGGTAGTTGGGATGGGTCAAAGCCAAATCTTTGCAGGTCATCAGGTGTGAATAGGATTTTGCTTTCCAGTAGGGAGATGTAAGCTAAGTTTCCAAGCTGATAGAGAATGTCCTTCATGCCAGAAAGAACAGGAGGACTGCATAGGACGATGGGTTCCTTATCAAGCTTTGGAGAACTATCCCTGAGATGCATAATGGTACAGAGATAGCACCTATAGACCTCAGTCATTGTCTCTGGTGGCTTCTCAAGGCACGACTCTTCTGGGTTGCCTTGGAAAAAGGGGCCTAAAGCCGTACAGATGATAAAACAGTACAGTGGGATGAAAGATAGGCCCGAGAGAGTCTCGTTCTTCATAATATAATGGAACACTTCATCAGATATAGTCTTCTCTCTGAAGAACCTGAAACAGAACTCTTTGACTTGTGTTTCCTCAAAGCCAAGGATGACCACTTTTCGGTCAAAGGTATCCAGAGGAAGGGATGATCGGGGTCTGCTGGTCACCACAATAAATGCTCCTTGTAACAAAGTCCCATTCAAAAGACTGAAGACCAGATCCTTTATTGGTGCTGGATCCTTGTAGCTATGAACCTTGGTTCCCTGATTTATAGGGTGTTTGAATTCATCCAATCCATCCAGTAGCACCAACAATTTGTCTGGATTGCCGCATAGGGTCTCCGCCATGTTCTGTAAGTGGGCATGTTTCTGTTTTATGAGATCGATAAGGCTGATGGGTTCCACCAATAGGTTTATCTCTCGGAAGGCAAAATTAATAACACATGAGATGTTGCTGAAGGCCTTCCCTATGGCCCACTCATGCATAACTCTTTGCATTGCGTATGTCTTCCCGATTCCTGCTATTCCCGTCATCAACACTTTCCTCGGCTCTTTAGTACCTGGTTCGAGAGGAGTAAAGATGTCAGTGAGATTGATTTTCTGATGCTTGTTATGCTCATAGATGCGGGCTCGCCGATTGGCCAAGACAAGATACTCATGCTGGCCTTGTAACCCTGCCGGATCGTCATCTGTTATAAAAAGTTCAGAGTATCGGATTTCCAGCATCTCACACCAGCAATTGGAGTCGTCCAGTCTCCCTTGGATCTTGACATTTTGTTTCAGCTGCGATCGCTTGTGATTTTTCAAATCATCTTGAAAAAAAAAAGTGAAATTGGTTTTAAAGGGATTGTGCAGAATTAAGAAAATGTGTCTGCTTTCTTGCAGAAACAGTGCCACACCTTTGAACTCGGTATTGTAGCTTAGTTTCAATTAAATGAATGGGGCTGAGCTGCAATACTACACATGGCCTGCGTACAGATGTGGCGCTGTTTTAATAAGAAGGGTAAATTAGTCTATATGAGAGACTAAACACAAGAAGTCACAGTCCTTTGGGCGCTCACACAAGGAAAGACACCTGTTCATCATGCAGGTTGTATATCAGCTGAGGGCAAGTAACTTTAGGCTAATTATATTATCAGCTCTGCAGCTTACCAGGAGACAATGCTTTTTGTTTTGCAACAATTCAGTCAGTAAAATATCACTGTATGGTTACAGAGGTTGTGGTGCGTTGTGACAGGAGAGCTGACCATACAATGCAAGCCCCCTAACAATTCTCTGTTATTGAATGTGGATGTGCAGTGAAGGGAGACACCTAATGGCCGTATGTATAATGTTGATTTAAACAGAAAACTAAAGTATATTACAAAACTGCTTGTATTCACAACCGATGTTGATTTCTTGTTGCGACACTAACTCTTTAACCCTCCACTGTCAGACATGTGACCAAACAAATGAACTGACATTTCCCAGTGTGGTCTCTGATAATAGAACGTCAGGGAGGGGGGTTTAGAATCAGAAGGCAGCACAGCCGGCTATGTATAAGGAATTCACAGACTCTACATCAGCAAAATTGTAGAAATCTCTTTAGAGAAGGCAAAAAGGTTTGTCTCTGCAGAAAGGAAACACATAAACCATGAAAACAATCTGTGCCGGTGTGTTTATAGCTCTCACACAGTGACGAACAACCATCAGTTTATAGAATCTGGTAAACAACATGTCATCATTCTGGATCTTTAATAGCTCAGGTATATAACACCAGAACCATAAAAAACACACTTTAGTTTAATCTTTACCCACATTAGCCTTTAGATTTGCCGCTGATGTGTTCACACTACTTCACAGTAACTTTTACAATAAATTACCTACATGTTGTTTTTATTTTTCTCACCAAGTGGGCAGGGCTTAGTGGGAAAGGAGTATGAGAACATTGTCCCTTTAAGTGTTACTGTTTTATTTATTTTCATTTTTTTATTATTATTATTTACAAAATTGAGGTGATTAAAACAAAAAGTAATATATACTTGAAAAATTGCTCAAACAAGTTCCCCCCTTAATCCTAAAAGCTCTGTCTCAGACTCTGTCCTAATAGCAGTACCCATTGCTATAGACAGAGAGCACTGGCTACAGTATGGTTTAAAGCTACTAACACTGGGGGGAACAGCCCGCCACCACCCTCACTAAGCTGTGTACAGTACAGGGATGCAGAGTGGTGCCTGCAATGTGACCGCTGCTTAAAGGGAATCTGTCAGCGCCCGGCCCTGACCCGAGGTGCTGAAGTGCGCTGTAGATGGTATTATTACATCAGTTAGCAGGTTACCTGTAGCTATTCTGTTGGAGGAGGCAGTGTTTTACAGTATCCATTTTCCAACTGTAAGGCCCCATTCAGACTACGGAATCAGTGCCAAGATTCTGGGCGGAACTCCTCTGCACGGACTCAGCGCCCACTCCTGTCTTCTATCTCTGTCAATTCTTTGAGAGGAGAGGCACGGGGAGCAGAGGCACGCACGCCCTCCCATTGTAACTAAAAGAAGGCAGGATTCGAGTTCTGCCCGTAATCCATAGTGTGAACGAGGCCTAACTAAGGCCCTCGTGCTGCATTCTGGCATCCTCACCACTCCTTCCTCCTCCTTCCTCCTCCTTCCTCTCCCTGAATATTCTGAACTGCTCTGCCTCCGCAAATCATTTCATTTATGTAAAGAACGGCCGTTATGTAACTTGCAAACAACGGCCATGTTTTTTATAAGAGGTACATTGTGTGAACATAGCCTAAAGCTTGTCATGCGCACGACCCTTTGACCAGCATGAACAATGCCTACTATAACCTTTCTATACTCTGTGCTCTCTGGCTACCGTTTCCTATTACATCAGCGAATCTGTAAACATAGAAACATAGAAGGTTGTCGGCAGAAAAAGACCACTGGGTCCATCTAGTCTGCCCTATTAGAATTTTGCTTCTTATTATCTTAGGATAGATATATATATATATAAGTAGAGTCAGTATACCTTCCTGCTGTGGACGATCACCTGGTGGCTGACCTGAAGGAAAAGAGGAGAGATACTGTTATTAGATCACCTGTAAATTCACATATAAAGGAAGACATATTGGGGCTAAACCTTTCAGTGATGTAATAAATGGGCTCATATAATGGAGTGCTGCCGCGTTATATCATCAAGTCTTGGACATTATAGTTAGCAGATTCATTAGATACAACAGGATTAGTCATGTAATGTGTATCGGGACCTCCAGAAACACCACCGATATCTGGTGGAACATGGGCCGGTTATATTGTACTTGTCCAATACTTAAATTCCCCAAGAGATAGAGAGAGAGATAGCTTTACCTCGAAGCTGTGGACGTTCTTCTATAGGTTTACCTAAGGGAAATGAGAGAGACACTGTTAGATCACCTGGAAACATCTATGATCGAGCCGTGGACGTTAGGTTTTAGTCGGCAGATTTCAATGTGATTAGTGATCTAATGTTGATGGGGGTTACATACACTTACCCATGTCTGAAGGGATCTTACATTGGTCTTGTTCCATCCTGTACATCTCCATTCTATACATATAACATTTCTAGTTAAACAATTTTTCTGTTTGCCATCCCCCTATTAGTACCTGAAAGAATACCCCCTCTCTGTACGTTAGATTGATGAGGTCAGTACCTATAGGGAGTGCAGCTGACCCTCTTTCCTGCATATGTATATCAGTACTATAAATGAAGCACTATAGCTATGGGCCCTGTTAAGTGGCCCAGTACAGGGGCATAACTACCACTGTAGCAGCCATAGCAGCTGCTATGGGGCCCACCGCATCAGGGGGCCCTGAGGCCTGCTCCTGCAATACACTGGGCCCCCAGAGCTGTCATCATTTGCAACACGAGCAGGCCTCCCAGGATCAGAAAATGTCCCTTTAACTGAAAGAACAGCAGTTATGACTACACTTCACAGCTTAGTGGTCAGTTGGGAGGGGGGCTAATCAAAAGTTTGCTATGGGGCCCAGCCATTTCTAGTTACGCCACTGGCCCAGTATATTCAGGTTACACCACTGGTCTCCACTGGCTCAGCACAGTCTGGCAAGCAGCTGAACCGCACTAACCAGGCAGTCATTGGACCTATAAGTGATCACCCCTACTGTTAGCTATTGAGGTCCCCAGGACATGGTAGAAATCAGAGTGGACCCCCCTATCTGCCCAGCCTTGCACTACCTGACGCTTTCTCATACAGACACATGCAGTTCTCAGCTCTTGGCACCTTCATCCAGTTGTTTATTACCCGTAAGTTATTTACTTGTAGGAAAATTCCTGAACTCATAACCCAACCGTAGATAAAGCGTCTACAGTAAAGAGATACCACGTCAGGGCCTAGCTCTGATCACAGATCTTATGGTTTTACCATTGTGATAGTTACCCCATGGGCACAGAGGTCAGGGAGAATATACGTATGTTTTTATCTGGTGCGTCTTACAATAATCCTCAATTACAGGATAAGAAGGTGTGGGCTGAGAGCTGGGAGCGACACGGGTTGCTTCACATTATGTAATAACTCATAGCTAATCCAGCACAATGTGGGCACGGCGATGGGTACAAAATATGCACCAACTAATGCTATGGAGCGCCCTACTACTATGAGTGGGATTTTATAATGTAATATCTGAACATATGAACACATCCCGACAGCGACAAAACACAAACTATAGGCAGCAAAAGCTTTTATTATAAATATGTTCTCATAGAAATAGCAATGTCTGACAATTATACACAGAG